>NW_027495055.1:222500-309028 GCF_021521415.1 Bidens hawaiensis | reverse complement strand
CACCTTCACGTACCAACAACTTAACCGAACGGTTAGGTGGCTTGGGTACACGACTGCTGATTATTTCAGCATTGATATGGTAGTGACGGGAATTAAGGTGGCGTACATCGAGTTGAACGACTTGGAGCACTTCAAGGCGGTTTCCGTTAATGGGGTTCACCTCCAAAGGCTTAGGGACTCCACCTATACCTCGAATGGCATGTATGAGAGGATCATGCCCTCTCATATTCCAGAAGAGAATCTAGATGTAGATTCGGATATGGAATCTACAGGGAGGTCTACGATGGATGTCGATGTAGATTCTGAGACGGAGTCAGATGCTAGGAGCTAGTTAGTTTTATGTAATTTGGTTTTCTATATTAATGTAAATGTTATTATATTTTGGTATTAATATGTTATGTGAATTGATTAATCATATTAATTTTTTTAATACATAATCACTTATATTATGTGAATGTTATTATTGTAAATGTTATTATTAACTGTAAAGCGTGGAGCGTTTCCAAAGCGTGATATATATAACCGGTGGCTGAAATTTAATGACTGCTTTTTTTTAATACATAATCACTTATATTATGTGAATGTTATTATTGTAAATGTTATTATTAACTGTAAAGCGTGGAGTGTTTCCAAAGCGTGATATATATAACTGGTGGCTGAAAATTAATGACTGCAATAAACCAACTATAAAACAACATACTTTAATGCCTGCAATAAAACTGGTGGCTGAAATTTATTAGGCTTTAATATATATATGTTATGTGAATTCCAAACTTGGCCAAGTAGAAAAAATCTAAGGTTTCCATAAATCTTAAACTTCCCAAAGATCTTAAATTTTGATAAAATCCCTTCCAAAACTCAATGCCATCACCAAATCTAAGGTTACTGGTGATGGCATTGAGTTTCGAAGGGGTTTTTCAAAACTGAATTTTATTTGTTCAAAGGCTTCTTCAAAGTCTAAGACCCACAGATGCTTTGGTCAAAGATCTGAGTATGAAGGGTACAATTTTGGTATGCAGGTTAGTGAAAAGAAGGGCATAATGGTCTTTTTTTATAAAATGAGTTGATAATGTTTTTTGCAAGAAACCAGCTGTTAAAAAGTATGTTGAAACATAACCAAATAGAGGTTGTGCAAGAAACAAAACCATCAGACGAGAAATGATGACTGTCACCGATGGCCGGTTTGGGCGGTTTCGCGGTTTCCAACCGAACCATGAACACCCTAGACAACATGATACATTTTTGGGCTTTCTTTGTATTAATGTAACTTTGATATAGCACGAGTCAGTTATGAGTGTAATGACTTTATTGATCTTACTATGATACACTACAAGTCAATTGTGACTTTTATCGATGTAACATGATGTATGTTTGAACTTGACACCAATTGACCAAAATAGCTAGAAGATGAAATGAATTCAACAAACCGGCCTGTATAAGTAGTAATAGTATTAAAAACAACCAATATTTCTTTAGTTTGAATTAATAAGTACAAAGTAAAGAATTGTGATATCGTGTATCAAAACTAAATTTAAACATTATTTACATCTAACTAGCCGAACGAACACAATTGCTGGGTCGACAACCCCGACATCGGTGTCAATCTCCATTACCAATAGTTGTAGGCTTTTTCCCGGGCCTCCAGTAATCATCCGGGGACTCATTACGAAGCAGTTGATTTGGTTGTACAAGTGGCAATGTATTACCCTCATGAGGGAAAGTTACCGTACTAAATTCCTCATTGACCTCGTCATACGAATGCCTATAATTCTTGGGTAGAGTCATGAGGACAACATGCTTTTTTCTATCCAGCTGATCTTGAACATATAACACCTGGCGTGCTTGCGAGGCCAATATGAATAGATCATCCTTGTGGCCAAATTTGTTTAGGTCGACCGACGCGTAACCAAGAATATCATGTTTGACATGTTTACGGTCAACCCATTGGCACATGAAGACCGGAATTCTTTTAGTATGATAAGCTAGGACCCATATCTCTTGCAAAACCCCAAAATAAAAGTTTTGTACATAGGTCACCATGTCTTTTTTGATGTGCATGTCATCCGCCTCTACACCAACCCCGCTGTTCTGGTAAACTCTACCATCATGAGATTTTGTACGAAATTCAAAACCGTTGATGTCGTATGAGTCGTATTTGTAAACGTCGTATTTGATGGATGTCTATCCTTTCCTTGACGGACCAACTCGTTGATCTCGGAGCAAATTTTATCAAATTTCTTCAACTTGTTATCCATTGCCTTATTCCAAGACTGTAAAAAGAAAAATAGTTATTGTTAATTCAAAAACATTTTCAATTTATCCCAGCCAGTTGTAATGGAGTTAAATAATAGTCAACAAGCACAATAGGCATTTTCAAACTTAAAGGTGAATAATCGCTTACATAATCATCCAAATCTTGTTCAGCTGTTTGATCGGCATTATCTGTTTCAGATGCACTTTGACCATATTTTTTTTAATTACATATAATGTTGTATTACATAAAATGCATGTAGAGATAAGAGATATGAGAGTTTTTTAGAAGAAAATAACAAGTTTAATACCATGTTCTTGTTTCTCCTCAGCTGCAGTGTTTTCTTCAACTCCAGGCTTACCGGCAGCACTAACCGTCACAGCATCGGTAGCAGCAGCAGCCGCAGCAGCAGTCTCATCAAGTCTCTTCCCGGCAGCACTAACTGTCACAGCAGCAATATCAGCAACAACAACATCAGCAGTCTCATCAAGTCCCTTCCCGGCAGCACTAACGGCCACAGCAGCAACAGCCGCATCAATCCCTTTCTCGTCAACACTAAACGTCACAACAGCAGCAGCAGCAACCTCAGTAGCATCTTCTTCTAAGGGAGGACCATTATTCTCCAAGTATTTTTCCATCTTATTAAGAGTAGTTGTTGTTATGTAGTTGACTGCAGGCGTTGTGACGGGAGTCCCAAATGGACCATATTGTTTCTGGTATTCATGCGTGTAAAGCATCACAAGGAAGGTCATCAGACCATTGTATTGAACGTTGATACCTCTCCATTCTTCCTTTGTCGTTTTCAAGTTTTCAATAACATAGCTGCACCAGTCCATATTTGGAATATCCGAGGTTTTATCAATTGCGGCGATGAATCATTGATTGACTGTTGTTGATTTTGTCACAAATCATATACAGGTGTTGACCAACACGAAAAAATTAATCTTAAACAGTTCACCAACTCCTTGATCCGCTGCCAGTTTGTCTTTCACATGCTTTATTCTTATTCTTGCATTTGTCGGGAATTGATTTTTGAACAAATCTGTAGTAACATCTTCCCCCAATCTTGGTCTACTCTTGCCTAAAACAGGAATCTTACCCATTGGTATCCCCAACACTTCATGTACTTTTTGTGGTGTTATCTTAATAACACCGCTCCTAATGTTCAATTCATTTAAACGGTTATTATAGTTCATGAGCAACCAATATCCCAAAGTTGTTGGAGTTTGGGTTACTTGAAGTCTTAACATTGACCCGAAACCCATTTCTTCTACACAAGTTTTTTGGGCAATGGTCATTGCCTTCACTGCATCAACAATATTAATAGGTGCATACCTATTCATCAATTTTTTGTCTACAAATTCAACAAAAGGTTGTCCCCTCTCGGCTGGCTTCTTTTCTTTAATGGCTCTCTTTTTCGGACGTTGAAAGTCCAGGCCAGAGGTGCTGTGTTCCACCTGTTTCCGCTTTGACAACAACCTGTCGATTTTTGTGTCAAGGTCTGAATCAGAGTCTGCTTCCACAACATGTTTTGTTTTCCCCACCGGAGCAACTTTTTTAGTCTTCCTTTTATCAGTCTTGTTTTTTTCGACAACTGAATCACATACATACAATAAAACACGGGGGTAGGGGATAACAACACGAATCACAAGGAAACAGAAAACTCTTATCAAACATCACAATGATAAATTCTCATACCAAAGCCATAACACGCTAATTATACGCATATAACATGCTTTAATATTATACATAGATTTAAAAAAACAAGGATGTATTACAATAACAACACGCTTATCAAACGCATTAATACATAAGAAGATTCAAACAAATGCTTACATTTTAAGATTAAGTAAACCTAAAACGCTAAAAAAATCATAAAGTAACACCTGTTCCATCTTCATTCTGAGACCTATTGTGCTTTTGCTTCGTCCTTGGTTCCATTCCAGAAGTAGATGAGTTAGGGTTCTTCATTTTGGTTCCGTTCCAGAATAATTAAACCACTCGAGCTTGTGCTTGTGCTTGTGCTTCACAGTAGAAACGAATCGTCGACGGTTTTTAGGAATATTGACTTACGAGGTTGACTTACGACGATTTTAAGTAGATGAGTGACTTAAGAGGGTAATTATTTGACCCTTTTAAAAGAAGGCGCGTGCTTTTAAATTTTAATCGTATGGTTAGTATTGTATAGTAGCAATATATATATATATATAATATTAGTGGGTGGTGGTGGGTTCAGGTGGTCATGATGGTGGTGGACGGTGGCGGAGGTGCGGTGGTTCATGGTGGCGGATGTGTGGTGGTGGGTGGTGGTGGTGGGCAGTGGGTGGTGGTGGCGGATGTCGGTGGTGGTGGTGGTGGTGGGTGGGTGGTGGTGGTGGTGGGTAGTGGGTGGTGGTGCTGGATGGGTATAAATAAATGTATATATATTTATATATAATATTAGTGGGTGGTGTTGGTGTGGTGGGTGGTTGTGGTGGGTGGTGGTGGAGTGTGGTTAGTGGTTGGTGCTGGGGGTCGTTGTGGCGAATGTGGGCGGTGGTGTGTAGTATGATTGCGGATATGTAATACATGAGACAATGACGGTGCTATCCCGTATGATAACCATGATGATTGGCCCGATTATGACGAGACGATACTAATATAACTACCTGGGTTGGTGGTGGTTATCATATTGATGCTGCTAACCTATATATACGGTTTGCTTACGCCAACCCATACGATGGCGACTGTAGCTCGTACGACGAGCATGACGTCAATTATGATGATCACACATATATATGATGAGGATCAATTATATGTACCTATATGACAATACGCCACATAGGCACGCGCACACACACACATACATATATATATATGTTGATGATGATAGTGACACCGATGTTTAATGACATGTAACCCGTATGATCGACGACGACCATGATAACGTATACGATGGTCATACTGATGGTAGCATGTACGACTGATGATGTCGTTTGATGACGAAAACAATTCATAAGATGGTGCCGACAGTGATCGCTAATATTGGGCGTTTTGTTTACAATAACCCATACGATGCTGACTACATCCCGTACATGGTAATCGGATGATGATGATGATGATGGAGATGTGTGACGATGATGATGACACTGATAGCGAGATATATGTTACTCGTATGATCAACGCCGACTACGATAGCCTATACAATGACCACGTTGATTACCCGCATGTCTGATGATGATGCCGTTTCATGGTGATGGTGATCGATGATTATGATGATGATAACCACTATAATACATGATAACGATGATAACTTTATGATGTTGATCATCATCATAACACATATGGTGATGATGATAACCTAGAAGATGATAATGATACAAAACTACATATGATAATGATAACACTAGAATGTTATGAGCCTCTCTATTACGAAGTTGTAAATCTTATCCAGAAAATCTTACTAACGGTTTAGATAATACTTCAATAATGGATAAAATTTCAAATTTATTTTAAAAATACGATGTATTAAACGAACTCAACTTTTAACGAAATTTAATACCGGAATGTTAGTAAAAAAAAAACTAAAAGTAAGACTATGTTTTTATACTATTTTTTTAAAAAGTTATAAAACAAAAAAACCAAAATATATAAATAATTAAATGTGTAGAAATAAATAAAATCAAAATTCAAAACCCTTTTAACTTCAAAACCCTAAATCGACTTCTACTTCGCTTTACTGTAATTCGTAGACATCGCTTATCCTGGTAAGAACATAAAAATGCCACGTCTCAATAATGGAGTTAAGTTCCTGGTAGATATCGACAGCGATTCCATGAGTAGGATGGTATGTTAATGTTATCTGGTTAATTTTTTTTTATGAAACATTTTACAGTTTTGCAACATATACATTCTAAGAACATTTTTTGTGTTACTTATAGCTCATTCCTAAAGCTGTTCAACCAATGTTTGCTGACATGAAATCGAATACCGGCTGTTGTTTGATTTATGATCAAAGTGGTAGAACGTTTTCTGTTGTTATAATCAAAGTACTTGATGACTTTTATTTTGGAATCGGTTGGACTGAATTAATCAGAGAATGTTGTATACAAGCTGGAACATATGTTTTTTTTAGCTTAAATCAAGATCTATGTTGAATATGTTTACTTTCAAAAGAAACGTAAATGATCAATCCGGTACTATGATATGTATTCCAGTCAGAAACTGACATGTCCATTACTTGGTAAGTTTTAATTTATGTTTTTAATGATTGTTTCCAAATTCAAATGTCTTTTAATTAACATGTTTACTAGGATTTCCCTGAGTGGTATGTGATTCAAGAATTTGGTGATAATTACATGAATTCTCTTTTCGAGCTTATTGCTCCAGATAGATATATGTTTAAAGTTTAATGTCTTTGGGATGGAATGGGTTGTAAGCTAGAAGATGGATGGATTAAGGTTTTTAAACAAACCAACTTGAAAGGTGGTTCGTTTGTTGTGTTTCAAATCATATCAGATAAGACATTTCATATTAATGTCTTTCATGAAGATGGCATATAATTTATCCTTCTTGGTCCAAATCAGCTGTTTCTCAACTATATATTAAGCAATCAAGGTAGTTCCTCCCAAAAACCAATTCATCTTGATGAGCAAGATGATGACTCTAAAATCGTCTTCCACATGAACGTCACCAAGAAATTGGTAAATTGAATTTTTAAATTTCTTTTTTATTTACAAGTATATTTGAAATTTGCTTTTCACAGCGTCTTCCGCGTCACATTGCCACAAAGATTGATGCCTATGATGTAATTCCAATCACTTTGGTCAATCCCGAACGTCGTAAAAAAATGAGACTTCATGGTGAACTGTCGGACCTGAAATTCAAATATCGGTTACCAAAATGGAAAAAATTCAAGGTGGAAAATGAAATACAGATTGGTGATAAGTGCAGATTTGAATATGACTTCAATGAAGCTACGTTGTTAGTTTCAAAAGTTGATTAGTGATTTGGTGATGTTTGGAACATTTGGGAAATATTTGGTGATGTGTTTGGTGAATTTTGGAACATTTGTGATTTGGTTGGTTATTTGTATATGTATGGTTGTATTGATACACTTTTTAGATTATTGTGTTGAATGTTGGTTGGTTAGCTTTTAAATGCTTTAATTTTATAGTTTCTTGTATCATCTATTTTGTTATTCACTCTTATTTTGTTTCATGGAATGTATTGTAATGGTGCCTTTTGTATGAAAATTTTAATGAATGGTAACTATGGTTAAATCTAAAAATAAAAAACAAAACACTTTGTTAAAAAACACTATTACGCTTGTAACACGCTAATATACATAAGCATATATAAATATACTAACACGCAATACACGCTTATCCAACCATCTCCTGTAAAAGTGCCTATTTTCAGCCACAGTTCTCTGCCGTAAAAACTATGCTAATAATCTATTGGTTCTTAATTAAAAGGGAGGGAAAACTCAAAAAGCTCCAAAATATTGGCTCCAAATATTCAAAAACTCCAAATTACATTTAACACTCCAAAAATCAAATTACACTCCAAATTATTAAAAATTTTCCACTCCACAAATCAGCCGACAGTGATTTATACTCCAAATTACACTCCAAATTATTAAAAAACAATCGAAGATGAAGCTTATAGATGAAAGAATCGAAGAAGAACATGTTTTATACTCCGATGAGGAAGCCAACTACGACGACGACGCTCAATCAGACGACACTGAAGGCTACTCCAGCGAGGAAGCCAACGACGACGACGGTCAAGCAGACGAGGTTATAGGGACGATGGTTATCGAACCCCTCAATAGTTTGGAGGCTATCGAACCCCTCAACAGTTTTGCTACTACGAAAAAACCTACAAGGGGGTTGACGAGGTTACCTAAGCTGCGTACCCAATATGCAAACTCTGGTGGTGTCAAACTGGCAGTGGAGTTTGATAATCTGGGTAGGTTCACTGGCCAAAACAGATCAAAGTTTGCAAGTTTTTTAGGGGATGTTGTAAGGGAAATAGTTGGCTTGAGACATTTAAGTTGGAGGGAGGTCACAAAGGAGCTTAGAGATAAACTGTGGGAACAAATAACGGTTATTCTTTATTTCTGTTTGTGCATTTTATATTTTGAGATTGAGGATTGTCGCAGGCCTTCTGTGATGAATCGGCTCGGACACCTTCTTCGGGATTTCAGAAGAAAAATGTATGCCAAATACATTATGCCGAACATCGGTAAACCTCTGAAGCTGAAGGCGATACCCAAGGGACACATGACGATGATCGGGCAAGAAGACTGGGATCGCTTCGTTGAGTACACACAATCAGAGCAGTTTCAGGTATAAATCCTCTACTCTGCAAACGTAGATTGATCGACTATATATGGTTTATGTTTTTTGTTTAAATATAATGAAATGATTATAATGTGTGGTTGAAGAAAAAGTCGGCTTAATCAAAGGGAGCTCGAGCAAAGAATGTTTTTGATCATCTCATGGGACGAGGGGGTTATACCTACCTTCAAGAGAAACTGGTAATCACCGTCAGCTACTTTCTCTCTAGTTCAATGATTTGTTGGTTATGTGTCTAACGCATGACCATCAGCTGCTTTCTCTTGAATATTTTACAAGGTCAAAAATAAAGAAATTGGACCGGATGAGATCCCTGGCCGTTCATTAACGTGGATGAAAGGAAGGGAGGACAAAGATGGTGCATACAAGAATGCTGTTGTCGAAGGCGTGGCAACCAAATTAGTATGTTTTAGTATTAAACTTTTTAAATCATGTTAAAGTCAATTCATTGCCTTATATTGGTGTCAAAAAAACTTGAGTCTGTATAACTTGTCTCAACACTTTATGTGGATACATAAGCGTGTTACAAGTGTATTATAATATTTGTTTTCTTGCAGGCTCAGCATGAGGAGCAGATCGCCTCCGGAGCCCTGGCACTTGAACCGTGCAAAAATGCCGTCACCTTAGTGCTTGGCAAAGAGAAAGGTGGGTTTTTAAAAGGGATTGGGTACGGATTGACAACAGGTAAATATTGGGGTGTGAGTCGGGTAAAAGGCTCGTTTAAGCAACGGATTGCCCAACTTGAGTATGAGGCGGTGCAGAGAGATGAAGTGGTGAACGGGTTGACGACTCTACTTGAATCCACAAGTGCTATGCTGGCAAGCCGTGAGAAGGAACAGTTAGCATTTGAGGCCAGGTTCAGACATCTCGAAGGATTGTTGCCGCAAATGTCGGCAAGTCAAGTAAGTGACGTATGCTACATATTATTAATGCATTCGACATACATAATTGGCACTGTTTTTGTCACAATTCGTAGGTAAATCCTGTTCCCAACCAGGTTGGTTCTAACCAACGTACTAGTGCTGTGGCGCAATATAAAATGTCAAGACCAGTAAGTATCTGACAGTTTCTTTGTTTTTTACAACTTTCCATGTGATTTTTCATTTTCCATAACCTAATAAATTGATTTGTAGGCCAGTTCTGTGGGAAACATCTTAACATCAGGTGATGCTGTGCAACAAGAATCCGATTCTCAGGTAACTATTTGACAGTTTGATTGATTTGTTTTAATAAATAACTTTCCATGTAAGTGTGCTGATTTTGCATAAGTTAATTGTAGCCCAAGTCTGCGGATAAAATAGTTGTCGAAACGGTACCCGCTCCCCGTATCGCGACATCAGTACTTATTTGACAATTTCAGTACTTTTTATAATTCGTTTCCAATGTGAGTGTGCTCATTTTCTATTACCGAATTGCAGGCCAAGTCTATGGAAAAAAATGTTGACCAAAGGTACCCTCTCCCCATATCGCGACATCAGTAAGCATTTGACAATTTCAGTACTTTTTATAATTCGTTTCCAATGTGAGTGTGCTCATTTTCTATTTACCGAATTGCAGGCCAAGTTTGTGGAAAAAAGTGTTTACCAAACGGTAGTCGATCCCCATAGCGCGACATCAGTAAGTATTTGGCAGTTTTAGTTTTTATATTTTATAACCTAATAGGTCCTAACAATTCCAATTTCTGTTATATTACCAATGAAGCCTGTAGAGAACAATGTTGAACAAGCATCAACACAACTACACCACACTCCGGATAGTAACGGCTCGAAAAAACCATCAGTAAGTATTTGGCAATTTCAGTTTTTCCTTTAATTGTTGATTGATTCATTGAATGGATTTTAGGTAAAACGGAGAATCCGTAAAAGAAAAGTTGATGTATCTACGGATGAAGCTTCCCCACCTGCTGAAATAAAGGTATGTACTGCGCGAAACATTGTTAATTTCCCACCAACATGGGTATGTACTTATATATTGACTTCAACTAAGCCATCTTAATTTCACATGCTGGTTTATAGGTGTATGAGTGTCGTTTGTGTGTGCATGACAAGCGTAACAAGGTGGCAAATGGTAAAGTTTATTGGTCACTGGTTCCACAACAGTTGCATGGAAAAGCAATCCCAGAGGGTTGCTATAAAGTTAGTATTGATTAAGTCATAAAGGAAGAAACAATTATTCCTTGTGAGGCAGGTGAAATTGTGACTGTTGGCAACGCACGTGGTTCTTTTGTTGCTTGGCCAGAACACCTAATCTTATGTGACCAGGAGGTTTGTTCCCTTTTAACTTAACCGAACAAATATCTATGTTCTTTTTCATTTAGTTTAAAAAATGAACACTTGTGTTCGTTTATGTTCATTTGTTTATAATCTAAACTAACGTAATTGAACAAAGATAAACGAACATAAACGAACTTCCCGCCGAAAGGTTCACGAATAGTTAAACGAACGTTCGGTATGTATGTATGCATACTATTTTGTTCTATTCAATTACAAAATACGACATTAATTATACATATTTGTTTTTCATATTCTGTTGTTCCAACTACCACCACTCCTATCCTCAAAAGAACCAAACAGAGCGGGCAAGAAGGCAAAGGCAAAGTACACAACGATAGACCCAGTGACCAAACAGAAGACAAGGAGCAGTGCCAAGAAAACCGACGCCTTAGCTAGTATATAGGTGGTCATTATTTTTGTATTTTGTAAGATATTTTGCATATACATTTGCTTAAGTGAATATTATTGTTAATATAATTTGTTTCTAATTTTGTTTTGTCATGCTATAGCTGTTTTATATTACTGCACAAAAAATAAAAATAATTATATATTGCCTAATTACACACAATTTGGCCACATAGAACACATTAAATAGGTGGCCACACCACAAACAACAAAAGAGTGTTTGAGTGGCAACTTTACATTTTTAGCCACATTGATAATAACCTCCAGTGTCTGATGGTCTGGTATTTTGTATATATATTAGTGTATTAATTTTGTAGTTTTATTGAGAATATTGTTAGAACTTTGGTACTTCATACGTGGTTTTGTATTTCAGGTAATTGATCGTTAAAGATGCTAAATGCTAGACCTGTACGAGCATGGAATGATATCTCGGGAATACCGACGCATGATTTGATGTATTGGGAAGTGTTACAAGGATTCGGGAAGAGTATGGATGAGAAATCATAACCCAATGCTAAAACTGAACAAGATGGGTTGACAAAATGCGACCATGAAGTAAAACGAGCATATTTTGAGATAGAAAATGAGTTACGGGTACCATAATATATGAATTTTGGGTTTCTCGACGATAGGAATCCAAATATGAGGTTTTCTTAGGTCTCGGTACGCGAAGAATAGGGTCTATGGCCATCGCGATACGTGATGGTCTTAAAAAACGTGAAAAAACGGATTTTGACCTGTATCTTCTATTTTCCGAACCTAATCAGGATTGACGACTTCCAGCAGCTATTAGCCGATTTCGGGTGAATTCCAGGGCTACCAATAATCTCTTGATCAATCCTAATGGCCTTCCTCATCATAATTGAAGATCTATCGATTACGATGCTCGGCTAGTCTTCTCTGAATCATACCCGGGATGTATAGTTTGTAACTTTTATAGTTTTTCTCATGTGATTAAGAACACTATTTATAATTGTTTATGGTTGATATATGAAAACTGATGTTTAGTATTTTTGTGTGTTCAGTCGGTTTAGGTTTACGTTGTTCTGAACGATTTGTTACCAGTTGCTAGATAATTGATCATATGATTGTTTGATTAGATTAAATACGATAAAACATATAATTGCCCTTAACTGAGTCACACTGGCAAGGACCGTTTGATAACCAGTGCCGTGTGTAAAGCGATTATTGATGTCTAAGGTTTTGTCTGATTGATCAGTCTGTAGTTAACCAGTAATAATTAATCTGTTAGGTTGCATTAGATTACTATAGGTTGCTTACTTGAATTCCCGGGTGTGATTTGCTTTGTTAATTGATTGAAACTTGTTTACTCGTTTGCTTGTTTAACTCTAAATTTAAATCATTGCTTGTGTGATCAGCACTAAATCTGTTACTTCATAATATTAAAGGTTCTTATACGAATCACATTGACCACATACTCCTGGTGGATACGATACCTTACTTATCCTATCTAGATAGTTTAATTAGGTTTTTAATTGACTCAAACGACGGTCATCAAAATGGCGCCGTTGCCGGGGAGTTAGTGCGCTTAGTGTTTTTCGTGTTATTTGATTTTTGTGTTTAATTTTAGTTTTAATTTAGTTTTCAATTTTTAGTTTGAATTTTATTTTTCTGTATTTTACGCGAGTTGTGTTAGTTGTGCAGATTACAGGTTTATGCACACCCGCCATTCAGGCCGACAGTCTCCGTTAATTTACGAGCCCGAAATAGAGAGGTTAGCTTGGCTGAACCGAGTACAAAACAGAAACTCAGAAATGGCAGACCAGAACCAGAACCAGAACCAGAACCAACACGAAAACCAGAACCAGAACAATGACCAAAACCAAGACCCACTCCCACAAACTAACGCGTTTCACCCAGCCAACATACCTGACCTACTAGACTTCAATAACTAAAATGACTAAAACCAAAACCCAAGACAAAACCTAAACCTCAACTTTGACCGAGCCGGACCATCCGCTCCAAATAATAACCCCAACTGGCGGGTTCGGATAAATATCGATGATTTTAAACCGAGTGTTCCAACAGAAGAGGAAGACGAAGGGGAAAATAATAATGGAAACGAAGGTTTGGAGATTGATAATGAGGTAGACAGATGGATTAGAAATAACCGGGCAGTTGAGCCCGAGAACGAAGGTTTTGAGCATGAAGATGTGGGTTATGGTAATCGGGGTGAAGAGGTAGAAGAGCCGGTTAATCGAAGACAGGCTGAACCAGTTAACATAAACGGAAGGGGTCGAGACAGGGTGAATCGGGAGGAATGGCCCGAAAGAGTTCATGGTATTCAGGTTAACCGGGGCGGTTTGGGAAACCTCGGGGGGCTTAGGAGGAATTACATGGCTCCGGTTCACGGTGTTAACAGTCGGTTCAAACAGGCTATCTCGGATGGAGCATCCCCGTTGGTCCCACAAGAACGAGTGCAGGGACAGCAAACTTTCAAGTCCCGGCCATCTTACATTAACATCGTTCCTCATTTCCATGGGTTGGCTTCGGAAGACCCGTATTCGCACTTGACCGATTTTTCGGCTATTTACGGGTCTATTGGTGATGGTACATTTGATCAGGATGAAGTCCGGTTGCGATTATTCCAGTTTTCCCTAAAAGACAAAGCAAAACTCTGGTTTAATTCACTGCCGATGCACAGTATCAGATTTTGGGCCGAGATGCAGCAGGTGTTTCTAAATGAGTTTTATTCACAGTCGAATACTACCGAGGCCCGTTCAGACATTCGCAACTTTTCACAGTTCTCTGGTGAGTTATTTCATGAAGCTTTTACCAGGTATAAAGACATGATTAGGAAATGCCCACATCACCAAATCGAACTGTGGGAACTAGTAAAGTGCTTTATTGATGGGTTGACATACGAGGACCGAAATCATCTTAAGGCCTTGTGTAATGGTCTGTTGCTGAATCAGCCTGAGGAAGATGATTGGAATTTTCTAGAGTTTATGTGTGAAGATTCGAAATCTGAAGCAACAGCTGAAAGACGAAGACGGGGTAATTCATCAAGGTTAGTTAAGTTAGTTGCGAGTGAGTCTTAAAGAATTACTAAGTTGGAACATGAACTGGCTGAGTTGAAAAAAGGTAAGAAAAAAGAGGTCGGGAAAGTTGGTGTTAAATTCCCGGTTTGTGAAGATTGTGGTGAACTCGGGCATAAGGCAGAAAATTGCCCCGAGTATTATGATGATGAGGAGGATGACACCGAGGAAGTTAATTATACTTACGGGGATTCCAAAGGCCAAGGGTTCAATTAGAAAACATATCACCCGGGCTGAGGAATCACCCGAACTTTCGTTAAGGGAACGCGTCTACACAGTTGAACCCAACTTTCAGGGATCGAGCCAGAACAGGTCGTAAGGTAATTACCGCAAGGCGGTTATCAGTAGCAGCAAGGTTCGTATGATCAGAATTGGGGGTATAACAGAGACGGTAACCGGGGTGGAAATTCATCGGGTAATCAGGACCAGCAGAGGGGGTCCTCGGGAAATTCGGATGAGTCGGTGCACTCAAAGTTGGATGCGTTGCTAAAGGTTATGACTGATCATAAAGCTGAAATGAAGCAACAGTTCGAGTTACGAGATAAGTCGTCAGAGGCAATGATGAAGCAGATCGGTCAGCTCGCTTCAGATGTGGCAAAGTTACAGAAAAGCACGAGCCAACTCCTGAGTGACACCACAGTCAACCCGAACCATTACTGCTCAAGCTCCAAGATGGGAAACAATGTGCACATCAACGCTGTAAGTCTTTTACCTCATTTTGAAATTTCTGTTGTTGAAGTTGATTCACCACCACAGTTTTTTAAGGGGGTGGTGGAAGATTTTAGTGGTGAAAGTGATTGTGTCGGTCAAAATGAATCAATTTTCCAAAATGAATCAGAACCAAAAACATATGAAATGCCTTTTTGTGAAAATTGCACATGTGAAAAATGTTTAAATGGTAAATCGACCAACATGAGAGATGAGGAGGTGGAGAATAATACCGCCTCAAGTAAACTCCAAGACCCAGGAGTGCCACTTTTATCAATTCAAATTGGGAAATTTAAAACTGATCGGGCACTTCTAGATCTTGGAGCATGTGTTAGTATCATGCCCGGTAGTTTATATGATCAGCATGAATTTGGTCCTTTAGAAAGGGTAAACACCACCGTGGTGTTGGCGGACCAAACGCATACACTTCCTCGGGGTATGGCGACTAATGTAATGGTTCAGGTGGAGGAATTTTTCTACCCAGTTGACTTTCTTGTACTTGACTATGCTAAACGTGTGAATAATACACAACTGCAAGTCATATTGGGTAGGCCATTCCTCGTCACAGCACATGCGGTAATTGATTGTGCTAAGGGGATTTTGGGAATCAAGTGTGGAGACCGTGATAAACGGTTATTATTGTTTGAAAATTCTACTAATCCTCTTGTTGACAAGTGTGTATCCTTTGACAAGGATTGCAGAACAGATGAATTTTTTGTGATTGATAGGATAGATAAGAAGGGATTTGAGAAACTACAGAGTGAGAAGGTGGAAGAGAAAGGTAACCGACCAAGGAAAAAGAAAGTGAGACAGCTGCTCAAACAAAATGATCGAGAATGGAGATTGAGGATGCTCGGGACAGATTCTGGCCTATCGGAAGACTGGCAACAAATGATTGAAGAAAAGCGTGCTTATAATGAAAAGGTTGCACGGGAGCGGGCCAGACGCCCACCTTGAATGGCATACAAGTTTCAAAAGGGTGGTAATTGTACATTTTGTATATTTCCATTTTGTTTTAGTTTTTATATTACTAATGGTTTTTCAAGCGTTCCATCATAGCAAAAGCTAAGTGTGGGGATACTTCACCACGAGAAAATGAGGTTTCAGTTAAGTGACCCAGAGTTCTTTCATGTTCATTTTGCTGTGGTTAATCCAGATACGTGTATATTATGTTGTAACCGAACTTTTTGGGTGTAGTTAACTATAAACCCTCACGAGACCCCACTCGTCCTCCCGGGCTACCGGGAGGTTTACAGGGCTTGTTGCATATGCTAATTGCAATCGTGATTCCTACGAAAGTGAGTTAGGTCTTTTATCGTTTTTAACTTGTTTAACAAAATTTATTATGCAACGACTTAATTTGGCTCGGTAATTGTTTTAATAAAATTAACAGATTATCATAATCATAACTCGTAAAAGACCTATGTCTTACACTTGTGAGAAGCTTGCTTCTACACGTCTCGAGATTTTGTAGGTTCGGTTGTCAGTTTGGTACTTGGTCGAGACGAGAGTATAAGAGTGTTTATGAGAGTTCGCGAGCCGACTGGTCCTTTTCCAATCTCATTGATATCAGGTGATTTCAGTTTCATAATTTATTTTGTCTTATTAGTTTAAATGTTAAATGTGTAATTGTATATTTGCTAGGAGAACCGTCACATTTGAGCCCGAATTTTTAAAATTGTTTAACAGTCAAAAAGTCAATTTCAACCCCGTCCCTCAAATGTTCATTAATTGTTTAAATATTTTAACATAGAGGACAATGTAAACCTCAAGTGTGGGGATGGGGGAAATTTGAAAATTTTAGCCTGATAGTACCTCGAAGAGTGTTCAGAAACCAAAGTTATTAACGGTTATTTATTGTCATTAATGCCAAGTAATAGATTTCTGGTTATGGTTGGTTTTTCAGCTTCTCGATAGTTTTACTCACGAATGTTTTCAAAAAGAGAAGTTGAAAATGAGGTCGTTTAGGCAGGGATAACGAGTCAAGGGGACGGGTATACATGTTTCATATCGGCAGCCCATTATTCCAGACATATTGTGAGATGGCCCTCTATACTTAATACACATATTATATAATAGATATAAAACATGTCTTACACCATTGATTGAGGGAAACCGGTATGTTTACAGAGTTAGAACTTGCTTGCACATGCTTATTGAGATCTTAATACCACCACTTGTATGGGGATTAGGATTTTAAAAAACCTTTACATACACTTTTCCTCCACTAAATAAATTTCCTTACCCGACAATATCCCCCTAGGAGCCCATTTGGATCTAATTCCTGTTTATTTGCTAAACCAGACATTACACATCATTTTAGCCTTAGCCTTCACTTTATTTTAACCCTGTGTGATAAAATCCAGTTCGTTATCGAGTTGTATATAGTCAGTTGTTGAGCATAGTACACAATGTATGTATGTCTCGGTTGAGTTGTAAATATGTGTTTGTCAGAGTTGTACAATTATTTGCTTCAGTGTATTGTCTATCAGTTGGTAAAAACAAAAACAAAAACAAAAACAAAAAAACCAAAAAGAAAGTCAGTTCTTATTCAGTTATGTAATTAGCAGTCTGTTTATTTTTGATTAGTTGTTTGTGTATTTGTAAACTGGGTTACATCCACCTTAGTCACTAAATATGCCTATTCCGCACCCAACCTAAGCCCCAGCAAAACCTTAGTTCGAGTCTTTATGCAACCGATGGGTAATGGGTGGAGATAAGACTGGTCTGCAAGCTTATTAAGTTGTGACTCATATTTGGTATTTGAGGGCAGAGACACGCACTGGCACATCTTTTGCTAGTCCAGATATTAAACCGAGAGGAGTGTTGATAGTGTGAGGGGTATGAACATGTATGCTTTAACCGGAAACAAAGTACACTCGTCTGGACGGCTCTATTGTTTTTATTATAGCACTTAACCGTATTTGTGGGATGTCAATCTAGAAAGTGTCAGTCTGGGAAACTGGGTATGACCTTAAACCTTACTAGTATTAATGGCGGTAATTCATGTACCTATGATGGAGGTTAATGTTTACTTTAGAGTTTTGCTTGAGGGCAAGCAAAAGATAAGTGTGGGGATGTGATGGTCGGGTATTTTGTATATATATTAGTGTATTAATTATGTAGTTTTATTGAGTATATTGTTAGAACTTTGGTACTTCATACGTGCTTTTGTATTTCAGGTAATTGATCGTTAAAGATGCTAAATGCGAGACCTGTACGAGCATGGAATGATATCTCGGGAAGACCGAAGCATGATTTGATGTCTTGGGAAGTGTTACAAGGATTCGGGAAGAGTATGGATGAGAAATCATAAGGCAATGCTAAAACTGAACAAGATGGGTTGACAAAATGCGATCTTGAAGTAAAACGAGCATATCCTGAGCTAGAAAATGAGTTACGGGAGCCATAATATATGAATTTTGGGTTTCTCGAGGAGGGGAATGCAAATATGAGGTTTTCTTAGGTCTCAATACGCGAAGAATAGGGTCTATGGCCATCGCGATACGTGATGGTCTTAAAAAACGTGAAAAAACGGATTTTGACCTGTATCTTCTATTTTCCGAACCTAATCAGGATTGACGACTTCCAGCAGCTGTTAGGTGATTTCGAGTGAATTCCAGGGCTACCAATAATCTCTTGATCAATCCTAATGGCCTTCCTCATCATAATTGAAGATCTATCGATTACGATGCTCGGCTAGTCTTCTCTGAATCATACCCGGGATGTATAGTTTGTAACTTTTACAGTTTTTCTCATGTGATTAAGAACACTATTTATAATTTTTTATGGTTGATATATGAAAACTGATGTTTAGTATTTTTGTGTGTTCAGTCGGTTTAGGTTTACGTTGGTCTGAACGATTTGTTACCAGTTGTTAGATAATTGATCATATGATTGTTTGATTAGATTAAATACGATAAAACATATAATTGCCCTTAACTGAGTCACACTGGCAAGGACCGTTTGATAACCAGTGCCGTGTGTAAAGCGATTATTGATCTCTAAGGTTTTATCTGATTGATCAGTCTGTAGTTAACCAGTAATAATTAATCTGTTAGGTTGCATTAGATTACTATAGGTTGCTTACTTTAATTCCCGGGTGTGATTTGCTTTGTTAATTGATTGAAACTTGTTTACTCGTTTGCTTGTTTAACTCTAAATTTAAATCATTGCTTGTGTGATCAGCACTAAATCTGTTACTTCATAATATTAAAGTTGCTTATACGAATCACATTGACCACATACTCCTGGTGGATACGATACCTTACTTATCCTATGTAGATAGTTTAATTAGGTTTTTGATTGATTCAAACGACGGTCATCAGTGTCTGTATGATATTATTAGCCACACAGTACCTCACTATGTGTGACGAAAAGTTTGACAATAGCCACACTTTAAATTAGGAAAAGCATTATGTGTGACAAACGGTAAAGACAATGGCCACACCACAAAAGAGTGTTTGAGTGGCAACTTCACATTTTTAGCCACATTGACAACAACCTCCAGTGTCTATTTGATATTATTAGCCACACAGTACCTCACTATGTGTGATGAAAAGTTTGATAATAGCCATACTTTAAATTAGGAAAAGCACTATGTGTGACAAACGGTAAGACAATGGCCACACCACAAAAGAGTGTTTGAGTGGAAACTTCACATTTTTAGCCACATTGACAACAACCTCCAGTGTCTATATGATATTATTAGCCACACAGTACCTCACTATGTGTGATGAAAATTTGACAATAGCCACACTTTAAAATAGGAAAAGCATTATGTGTGACAAACGGTAAGACAATGGCCACACCACAAACTACAAAAGAGTTTTTGACTAGCAAGTTCACATTTTTGCCACATTTACAATAACCTCCAGTGTCTATAAGTTATGATTAGCCACACAGTACTTCACTATGTGTGACAAAAAGTTTTACAATAGCCACACATTCTATTAGGAAAAATATTTTGTGTGAAAAACGGTAAGACAATGGCCACACTATAATCTACAAAGGAGTTTTTGAGTGGCAAGTAAATATATTTAGCCACTTTTAATATAATATCCAGTGTCTATATAATATAATTAGCCACACTATTATTCAATTTAAGTGGCCATTGCTTTGCTATATCCACACGGTATAGGTCACAATGCACGCTTAACACAACCCTATTGGCCACATTATTATAAAATTCATGTGGCTGAATCATTAATTCATGTGGCTATATACGTGCAATGGTCACTCATAGTAAATACTCATGTGGCCATTTTCTACCGTTTAGCCACACTTATTGGAGAGGCTTCTTGATGGCCAGAAACTAATGCCTGTACCCTTTAGCCACACTTCTTACCATATAAGGCCACCAAAAATTGTGTGTGGCCATATCATACCCACGGTGTCGCGACCTTTGGCCACATATGACCTGAACCAAATTTGTGTGGCTAAAGGCCTACGGCCACACTTTTTTCGTGTGGCTGAGGTTAATATTCACGTAGTGAATCAACCTTAAATGTTGCTCATGTTCTTCTTTTCTTTGAGAATAGATTAAGATGTCATCTATGAAAACAATCACAAATTTATCTAGGCATGGTTTACAAACTCTGTTCATGAGATCCATGAAAATGGCTGGTGTGTTTGTTAAAGCAAAGGGCATTACTAGGAATTCGTAGTGCCTATACCTAGTCCTAAAAGCGGTTTTAGGCACATCTTCCTCTTTAATTCTCAGTTGATGGTATCTCGATCTTAGGTCTATCTTTGAAAAATAGCTCGATCCTTGCAGTTGGTCGAACAAATCGTCAATCCTAGGTAAAGGATACCAGTTTTTCACCGTAACTTTGTTCAAATCCCGGTAGTCAATGCACATTCTTAATGTGCCGTCCTTTTTCTTGATAAACAACATAGGTGCTCCCCATGGAGAAAAGCTTGGCCTAATGAATCCTTTGTCTATAAGTTCCTGTAATCGAGTCATTAGTTCCTGCATTTCCGATGGTGCAAGTAGATAGGGCGACTTTGCAACAGGTGCTACCCCAGGTACCAAGTCAATTCGAAATTCGACTTGTCTATGTGGTGGTAGCCCAGGTAGTTCGTCAGGAAATACATCATGAAAATCTGCCACGGTCGGTACATCTTCGACTCGCCTTTCTTCCACTTCCGCATGCAAGACATATGCTAGGTATGTTGTACACCCCTTTCGCATTAATTTGTTGGCTTTCATGCAAGAAATGGTGTTTGGGGTTTCTTTTGATCTTTCACCATGGATGGTAAGCACCTTCTCATCAGGCAATGGAATCCTTAATAACCTCTTATCACATATGATCTCGGCTGTAATTTTTGCTAACCAATCCATACCCACAACAACGTCAAAACCTCTTAATTGTAGGGGCATTAAGTTTATGGGAAAAAGGATGGTCATCTAATTCCAAGGTACAATTATTGATTATTTCATGGGCTTCCATGGTTTTACCGTTGGCTAATTCGATAATGTAGGCATTGGACAATTTAGATGAATCTAGTTTTATCCTAGGCCTAAAGTTTGTGGATACAAAACTTTTGCTCGCACCGGTATCAAATAACACAAAAGCATAATGGTTGTTTATTAAAAACGTACCGGTTACGACATCTGTAACACCCCGACCGATGGTGGATTATACATCGGGGCGCCACGTATTGTTTCATTACTCGTGACACTATTTGGGTGTCAATATTTATTAAATACATTTACCGCGCACGCGCAACACAATTTCACGAAGTAACATAAAATTTATCATATCATAACTCAAAATATTCAAATAACATAAACTTGTCTTGTTACATTTTAAACTAGGTCCAAAAGAAAAGAAAACATCCTATGTGTCCTCAAGCTTCCAGAAACAGCTACAGCAAACCTGAACAAGTGTTAAAATAAAACGTCAACACTTGCGTGTCGGTGAGAAATCAAGTTTAATACATATAAATAGATAACAATATCTGCGCGCATCATGTGTATTACTGGTGTTCAACAAGGGTGTAATCAGATTGTGATCAAGCCTAATAGATCATAGCTCATAGTTCAACCCGTGCTCCCAATTGAGCACAAAAACAAGAAAACTGTGCAAGTGTAAACAAAAGAGAAATCATAAACGATAGTTCTCCCGTGTTCATCTAATGGATCCATGAAAACTGCGGAATAGGCCGACAAGACGGTTAATGATCCACACATACAAATAAACAGCCAAGTCTACGTCCATAACACATGGGGTTTTGCGCGACCAAAGTTTATAAACAAGTTTAAGACTCAAGTTTGTACGAACACATGAACATCCCAAAACATTGAAAATAAAAAGGGATTAGGTACGAGATTACTCACATGTAAACGGTGTGTTGAAAGGTAACGCAAGAACCAAACTTTCAACAAGCGAAGTTAACCTATAAATAGAGATTATTTGTTTAATGATTTGTTTTATGCCTTGAATATATGTTAGCATATTAATATGTATCTTTAACGAATTATTATATATTATATATTACCGGAAATCTGGGCAGGACAAGGGAAAAGACGAAGGCAGAGAGAGGAGGCGGCTGAGGAACAACGGCAGAGGGCAAGGAGAAGAGAACAGAGGGGAGTTTAAGTGTTTGTGTGTGTAGTGTTAAATAACAAGAAAATAGTTTATATATAGGGAAACCCTAGGGAACAAAATCCCTTAAAAAGAGGAAAAGATCTTATCAAATCAAGCAAAAGATATCAAAAGGCAAAAGATACCAAAAGATATGGCAGCAGGGGAACAGGAAAAAGGGCTGACAGGTTACAGAAAAAAAGCATGGGAGGAGTCAGATAAAGGTACTGGTTAAGGCATGGGAAAAGCAGATTTCAAAAGATTAAGTCAGTCACTTTTTCTGCCAACCAATGGGGTTGGTGCGCATGCTGCGCCGAAAGTGACTAAGACAAGATAAGATATCACAAAAGTAAACGGGCTGGCAAAAACAGAAAAAGGTACAAGTCTAGCGCGAGAAAGCTAAGGCGCGCCGCGGGAAGAATTACATTTCTTAGCGCGCCGCGGGAAGAACTATAATCCTTAGCGCGCCGCGGGAAGAACTATAATCCTTAGCGCGCCGCGGGAAGAACTAAAATTCTTAGCGCGCCGCGGGAAGAACTATAATCCTTCGCGCGCCGCGGGATGAACTACCATTCTTAGCGCGCTGTGGGAACAGTTGGTCTTCGCGCAGGTTTCCTTGTAAGGAGTCTGGCGCGTGGAGCTGCGCAGGCATCCTTAGGCGGGAAGAACCAAAGGACAAGCAAAGAGTTAAGAGAAAGGGTTCCAGACTTAAGGGTTAAGCAGAAGGGGGCGGGACGGCGACAAGAGAGAAAAAGGCGGGACAGCGACAAGAGAGAAGAAGAAAGGGACGGCGACAAGAGAGAAATGGGCGGGACGGCGGAAAGGAAATTATTATTATTAGTAAGTAATATAAAAATATATATATATATATATATATATATATGATTTATTAAATGTTAAATTTACAAAGATTAATAATCAAATTTTAAATTATAAAAAGAATCGGATTCGAAAACGGGTACCTAGGTTGGGTCGGATTGGGCAGTTGTCACAGTCTCCCCTACTTTAAGAAATTTCGTCCCGAAATTTATCTCGAAGTAGGTTGCGCAGAGAAAAGGTGCGGGTACTTGATCTTCATCTGATCTTCCCTTTCCCAAGTGAACTCGGCTCCGCGCTTGGACTGCCAACGAACTTTGACAATAGGGATGCGACTGCGCTTGGTTTGCTTTACCTCGCGATCCATAATCTCAACAGGCTTCTCAACGAAATGCATAGACTCATCAACTTGAACTTCATCAAGTGGTATGTGGAGGTTCTCGTCAGCTAAACATTTCTTGAGATTGGATACATGGAAAGTTGGATGCACATTGCTGAGCGCGGGCGGCAGGTCCAGTTTGTAGGCAACTTTTCCCACTCTCGCAAGAATCTTGAACGGACCAACATAACAAGGTGCAAGCTTACCTTTCTTCCCAAAGCGGACAACACCCTTCCAGGGCGACACTTTGAGGAGAACAAGATCACCAACTAGAAATTCGAGAGGCTTCCGCCTGCGATCTGCGTAACTCTTCTGTCGGCTTCTGGCAGTCAGCAGATGATCACGGATCTTGACGATTTTATCGGTTGTCTCTTGAACTAGTTCGGGTCCTGTGAGTTGAACTTCACCCACTTCGCTCCAACAAATCGGCGAGCGGCACTTTCGACTGTAAAGTGCTTCAAATGGGGCCATACCGATGCTGGAATGATAGCTGTTATTATAAGAGAACTCGATCAGAGGTAGGTGTGAATCCCAATTACCTCCAAAATCTAGAACACAAGATCGAAGCATATCCTCAAGGGTTTGGATGGTTCGCTCAGACTGTCCGTCAGTCTGGGGATGATATGCAGTACTCATGTCCAAACGAGTTCCTAACGCAGTTTGGAGAGATTTCCAAAAGCGAGATATAAAACGGCCATCGCGATCGGATATGATGCTCAAGGGAGTACCATGACGGCAGACAATTTCTTTGACATATAGATGCGCAAGTTGTTCAACACGGTAGGTTTCACGAATGGGCAGAAAGTGGGCAGACTTGGTCAATCGATCCACTATTACCCAAATGCTATCATGTTTGCTTGCGGTCAAAGGTAACTTGGTGATAAAGTCCATTGCTATACTTTCCCATTTCCACGTAGGAATTTCAGGTTGTTCGAGCAAACCAGATGGGCGTTGATGTTCAGCTTTTACCTTAGAACAAGTTAGGCATTTAGCTACGAACACAGCAATATCCTTTTTCATACCAGGCCACCAATAAGAAAGGCGCAAATCTTTGTACATTTTGTCTGCGCCAGGATGAACGGAATACCGAGTTTTGTGCGCTTCACTCAGTAGGACGGTGCGAAGATTCTCATCATTGGGGATCCAGATGCGATTGAGATAACAGAGAATTCCACTCAGATTAGGGACAAAATGCGCTTTCGCGCCACACGCTAACTCGGCGCGAAGGTTGCCATTGCTGATGGATGCGCGCTGCGCGTCACGAATGCGTGATTCAAGATTGCTTTGAATCGGCGCGAAGTGAAGCTGCGTGCGCGACAAGATACAGTTAAGCTGGCAGGGTTTTCGGCTGAGCGCATCAGCTACCACATTAGCCTTTCCAGGGTGATATCGGATCTCACAATCGTAATCGCTGATGAGTTCGTTCCATCGACGTTGTCTCATGTTAAGTTCCTTTTGATCAAAAATATGCTGAAGGCTTTTATGGTCGGTGTAAAGGATACACTTAGTTCCATAGAGGTAGTGTCTCCAGATTTTTAAGGCAAACACAACTGCACCAAGTTCGAGATCGTGAGTCGTATAATTCTTTTCGTGAATCTTGAGTTGCCTTGACGCGTAAGCGATAACCTTGCCTCGTTGCATAAGTACACAACCGAGACCTTGGTTGGAGGCATCACAATACACGACAAAACCATCATTACCCTCTGGTAAAGTTAGAACAGGAGCTTCGCACAACAATCGCTTGAGCGTCAGAAAGGCTTCTTCTTGATTCGAGCCCCAAATATACGGTTTGCCTTTGTGCGTTAAAGCTGTTAAAGGCAAAGCGATCTTTGAGAAGTTCGAAATAAATCGCCGGTAGTAACCAGCTAAGCCCAAAAAGGAACGGATTTCGGTAGGAGTGGACGGCGTAATCCAGTTCTTGATTGCTTCAATTTTGGATGGGTCGACATGAATACCCATCTTGTTTACAACATGACCAAGAAACTGTACTTCATCCGACCAAAATTCACACTTGGAGAGTTTGGCAAAGAGTTGCTCGGTTCGAAGCTTTTGCAACACCAACCGAAGATGTTGCTCATGCTCGGCCTTGGTTTTAGAATACACCAGAACATCATCGATGAACACGATCACGAATTTATCCAAGAAAGGCCTACACACCCGATTCATTAGATCCATGAAAACGGCGGGTGCGTTGGTTAAACCGAAGGACATGACCAAGAATTCAAAATGGCCATAGCGGGTTCGAAAGGCAGTCTTGGGAACGTCCTCTTCGCGGATACGCAACTGGTGATAGCCAGAACGGAGATCGATCTTGGAGAAACAAGAGGCACCTTGGAGTTGATCAAAGAGGTCGTCAATACGCGGTAAGGGATACCGGTTCTTAATGGTGAGCTTGTTCAGCTCGCGGTAATCAATACACATGCGAAACGTACCATCTTTCTTTTTAACGAACAACACCGGAGCACCCCAGGGCGAAGAGCTAGGGCGAATAAATCCTTTAGCGGTCAACTCTTGGAGTTGACTTGCTAATTCTTGCATTTCAGCCGGTGCAAGTCGATAAGGAGATTTGGCTACGGGGAAAGCACCAGCGACCAGATCAACACGAAACTCGACTTTCCGAGCGGGAGGTAAACCAGAAAGATCATCGGGAAAGACTTCAGGAAAGTCACGCACGATGGGGATTTCAGAAAGTTTCTTCTTTCCTTCATCGGGTTTGACCACATGAGCTAAGAAGGCGACACATTTCCTCCGCAAAAGTCTTCGGGCTTCTGTGCATGACATTAGTTTAAGACCGTTAGATGGTTTCTCGCCGTAGATATGCAGATCACCATTTTCTCGAGGAATGCGAATCATCTTTTTGGCGCAAATAACTTCGGCGCGATTTTGCGAGAGCCAGTCCATTCCAATAATCACATCAAAACTTCCGAGAGGCATGGGAATGAGGTCGATTAGAAAATCATGTTCATTATAGTTAAGCATGCACTCTTTGATCACGGAGTTTATTAAAATAGTTTCACCATTAGCCAATTCAACTGAAAAGTTTTCGCTTAAGTTTACGCGCGGTCGCGCAAGTTTCTGCTCAAATGCGCGAGAAATAAAACTTCTATCGGCGCCAGTATCAAAAAGTATAGATGCATATTGTCCGTTAAGTAAAAATGTACCATTAACCACGTCATTATTCGCTTGCGCTTGGTGCGCGGTTATATTAAAAGCTCGACCGCGCGTCACTTGGTTTGAAATTTGGTTAACCGGATTAGCTTGCGTAATTTGTACTTGCAGTCTCGGGCAAGCGTTCCGGAGATGACTGGGGTCACCGCAGTTATAGCACGACCTGGGTCGTGGATTAGGGTATGTTGGTTGTGGGTTTAGCGGGTAAGTTGGTGGTGTTTGCGCGATTGGGTTGGCGGGAAGGACTCTACAGTTCTCAGCAGTGTGACCAGTACGACCACATCGGTTACATTGTCGACACGGGACTTGAGTTGGATGGTGAAGTCTACAAGTTGGGCAAAAGGGTTGGTTTCCTGTGTAAGGTTTCTTAGTTGACGGGGCAGGGAGTGCGGGATTGGTTAAGGCATAGTTATGGACTACAGGGGGTGTTGGGTAGGTTGACAGTGGGTTGAGATCGTATACTGGAGGTTGGTAGGCGGGTTGCGAACAACGGGCGGGTTGGTAAGCGCGTAGGCTTTGCGCCGGCGCTTGAGGTTGTTACGGTTTGAGGGTTATGGCTTGGTTTCTGTTGGTTCTGGGACAGTCTTGGTGGGTTTGGTCTTCTCAGCTCCCCGCAGGAACAGGGTTCCTGCCCTGACATGGTTGTCGCTGAGCACAACGGCCAACTCGATGGCGTCAGAGAGGGTTAGTGGGTTCCTGGCCCATACAGAATCTTGGATTTCCATGGGGAGACCCCCAAGGAACTTCTCGATGGCTCGGCGGGAAGGGGTAACTAGGTGTGGGACAAGCAAACTTAGTTCGTGGAAGCGCATAGCGTACTCGCGCGCTTCGCCACTGTACTGCTTCAAGTTCCAAAATTCTTCCTCAAGGCGCTTTATTTCGTTGAGAGGGCAGAATTCTCTAGTCAAAAGTTCCTTGAATTCCTCCCAGAGCATGTTAGAAGCAGCTTCTGCGCCACGCGCGTGAGCTACTCCGTTCCACCAAGTAAGCGCCCTTGATTCTAGGACACTTGAGGCATATAAGGTTCGTCGGTCTGGAGGGCATTGGGTATGGAGGAAGGTGTTCTCAATTTTCTCGAGCCATTGGAGCATTACGGTGGCTCCTTCAAGCCCTGTAAATTTCGGAGGGTTACCCGCATTAAAGGATTTAATATTGTATCCGGGGGGGTTGGTATTAGTTTGGTTTAAGGCTTGGGCTATTGCGGCGGCCATTTCCTGGGAACGTTGCTGTCTACGTCTGCGCGCGGCCTCTCTCCTCTGATAACGAGCTGATAGCGGAGGCATTCTATAAAAGTTTTAGTTTTTGTTAATATCTTGGTATGGGAAATCGTTTTAGCGAAAAGTATATCGTCGTAAAGCTTGTTTCGCGGAGTTAAATGCTATCAAATTTTGTAGTAAAATATGAGTTTAAATGCAACTTAATACAGGTAATGAATTTGAATTGAAAATCGACCATTCATGCATCACCATGACTTTCCGAATTCTCAATTTAAAATATCAAGTAAATGAATATTGGAGATTGACAATTCATGTATCACCATGACTTTTCAAATCTTCAATTTAAAATATCAAGTAAATGAATATTGGAGATTGACAATTCATGTATCACCATGACTTTTCAAATCTTCAATTTAAAACATAAAGTTAATGGTAATTGAAAAGCAACTATTCATGTACCACCATGACTTCTCGGATTTTCAATCCCCACAGCAAACGAATATGTAAGTAAAGGGAATCAATAAAATCGAAAGATCGTAAATAAAACATGAAATCACGTGCTGCGTATGTGCAAGCATATTTTATAAATAACGAGTAATCAACAATCAGCGCGCATTAGCGCGAGAAGGGACTCTTAGGTATTCTAGGTCGTTACGTCTAACCACCTATCCTAAAGCCACGGAGCTCTGATACCAATCTGTAACACCCCGACCGATGGCGGATTATACATCGGGGCGCCACGTATTGTTTCATTACTCGTGACACTATTTGGGTGTCAATATTTATTAAATACATTTACCGCGCACGCGCAATACAATTTCACGAAGTAACATAAAATTTATCATATCATAACTCAAAATATTCAAATAACATAAACTTGTCTTGTTACATTTTAAACTAGGTCCAAAAGAAAAGAAAACATCCTATGTGTCCTCAAGCTTCCAGAAACAGCTACAGCAAACCTGAACAAGTGTTAAAATAAAACGTCAACACTTGCGTGTCGGTGAGAAATCAAGTTTAATACATATAAATAGATAACAATATCTGCGCGCATCATGTGTATAACTGGTGTTCAACAAGGGTGTAATCAGATTGTGATCAAGCCTAATAGATCATAGCTCATAGTTCAACCCGTGCTCCCAATTGAGCACAAAAACAAGAAAACTGTGCAAGTGTAAACAAAAGAGAAATCATAAACGATAGTTCTCCCGTGTTCATCTAATGGATCCATGAAAACTGCGGAATAGGCCGACAAGACGGTTAATGATCCACACATACAAATAAACAGCCAAGTCTACGTCCATAACACATGGGGTTTTGCGCGACCAAAGTTTATAAACAAGTTTAAGACTCAAGTTTGTACGAACACATGAACATCCCAAAACATTGAAAATAAAAAGGGATTAGGTACGAGATTACTCACATGTAAACGGTGTGTTGAAAGGTAACGCAAGAACCAAACTTTCAACAAGCGAAGTTAACCTATAAATAGAGATTATTGGTTTAATGATTTGTTTTATGCCTTGAATATATGTTAGCATATTAATATGTATCTTTAACGAATTATTATATATTATATATTACCGGAAATCTGGGCAGGACAAGGGAAAAGACGAAGGCAGAGAGAGGAGGCGGCTGAGGAACAACGGCAGAGGGCAAGGAGAAGAGAACAGAGGGGAGTTTAAATGTTTGTGTGTGTAGTGTTAAATAACAAGAAAATAGTATATATATAGGGAAACCCTAGGGAACAAAATCCCTTAAAAAGAGGAAAAGATCTTATCAAATCAAGCAAAAGATATCAAAAGGCAAAAGATACCAAAAGATATGGCAGCAGGGGAACAGGAAAAAAGGGCTGACAGGTTACAGAAAAAAAGCATGGGAGGAGTCAGATAAAGGTACTGGTCAAGGCATGGGAAAAGCAGATTTCAAAAGATTAAGTCAGTCACTTTTTCTGCCAACCAATGGGGTTGGTGCGCATGCTGCGCCGAAAGTGACTAAGACAAGATAAGATATCACAAAAGTAAACGGGCTGGCTAAAACAGAAAAAAGATACAAGTCTAGCGCGAGAAAGCTAAGGCGCGCCGCGGGAAGAATTACATTTCTTAGCGCGCCGCGGGAAGAACTATAATTCTTAGCGCGCCGCGGGAAGAACTATAATCCTTTGCGCGCCGCGGGAAGAACTAAAATTCTTAGCGCGCCGCGGGAAGAACTATAATCCTTCGCGCGCCGCGGGAAGAACTACCATTCTTAGCGCGCTGTGGGAACAGTTGGTCTTCGCGCAGGCTTCCTTGTAAGGAGTCTGGCGCGTGGAGCTGCGCAGGCATCCTTAGGCGGGAAGAACCAAAGGACAAGCAAAGAGTTAAGAGAAAGGGTTCCAGACTTAAGGGTTAAGCAGAAGGGGGCGGGACGGCGACAAGAGAGAAAAAGGCGGGACAGCGACAAGAGAGAAGAAGAAAGGGACGGCGACAAGAGAGAAAGGGGCGGGACGGCGGAAAGGAAATTATTATTATTAGTAAGTATATATATATATATATATATATATATATATATATATATATATATATATATATGATTTATTAAATGTTAAATTTACAAAGATTAATAATCAAATTTTAAATTATAAAAAGAATCGGATTCGAAAACGGGTACCTGGGTTGGGTCGGATTGGGCAGTTGTCACAACATCAGGCTCCTCTCTAGCTTCCTCGGCATTCATCACGAACGCTCTTCCTTTTGGCCGACCCACAGTAGCCCTTGTCTCTTTCAGCTTCGGGCATTCTGGTCGCATATGATCAGCACTTGTGCATGAGTGGCACCTAGGAGGGACTTTGGATCTAGCCTTACACTCCGTTGCTACATGACCTGAACGGTTGCACTTGTAGCACACATTTGTTCCACGGTCTCCCACATGATGCTTGTTGCATTTGTTGCATAGTGGATGGTTACCTAAATACGGCCTCTTGGAGTTGTCATTGCTACCATTATTTCCTTTAAACAATCCACCAACCTGGTTTTTACCAAAATTCCCACTTCTTGGGTTTCCTCCTTGTTTAAAACTAGAACTTCCACCGGATTACCCCACCAACTTACCACTTGAATTCTTGTGAGTTGACCTGTAGTCATCCCATTTCCTCTTAGTCCCAAAGTTATCATTTCCTTTAGCTCCATCACATCAGATTACTTCATCAATCAGCGTGCCAGCTATTTCAAAAGCCTCCTGCTAGGTTTGCGGCTTAGCAACTTTTACCATTCCTCTAATTTTAGGCATCAATCCCCAAACATACCTGCCAATTCTCTTGGATTCAGGAGTCACTAGATAGGGCACTAGCCTTTAAAGCTCATTGAAACGGTTAGTGTATTCCATATGAGCGGTGCCTTTCATTTCCAACTTTAAAAACTTGGACTCCATTTTTTCCATCTCGTTTGCAGGACAGTACTTCTCGATCATCAATTTCTTGAATTCTTCCCAAGTCATACGGGTAGTAGCATTTCTACCTCGAGTTTGTAGGAGCATGTTCCACCACGCCAGGGCGCCATCTTTGAGAGAGTGAGTGGCGTATCGAACCTTATCTTCTTCTAAATAGTTGCTGATATCCAAGATCGCTTCCATTTCTTCTAGCCAACGGATGGTTCCCATTGCACTTTTAGTTCCAAAGTAGTTACTCGGCTTACAAGCCATGAATGGCTTGTAATTGCACATAACCCTTGCACTACCAGTTCCTAAGTTGGCTTCATCATTATCATTATTGTCACACCCTCAAATCCACTAACGGAGTTTTACCGTCAGAGGGTGTGAACTAACAGGATCGGAATCATTAGTTATAATCAAACCATAAATAAAGTTTTCAAACCATGAAAACATTTAAGTGTAATAAGTGCGGAAGCGTAAAGCCATAAACCAAGTGTTGCGTCACGCAGGACGACTTAAAAACCCAATTAATAACAGTTTAAAAACAAGTTTGCATAAACAATAGCGTTCAAAGTAATGCATGATCCTATACCGCGCGCCCACCTCGGCTACCTGAGAATAACATACTAAAAGTGTCAACACGAGGTTGGTGAGTTCACAAGTTTATATAAAATAAAGCGTTTAGAGTTTTGCGTTTAGCGTTTTGCGTTTAGCGTTTTTGCGTTTAACGTTTTGCGTTACCAGATAGTGTTAAATCAATTATATATCTGTAGGTAGCTAGCCTATAAAGCAAGTATTACTAAGTGTTCGACACCGAAGCTGACTGTTTATTATGTGCCTTGCCACCAGGTCTATCCCAACCATGGTAAGGTGTTAGCCAAAATTACACCCACTCGACCTCCAGTCGAGCTTAGCGTTGGGGGGGTTTGTCAAACCCAGTAGTACTACTCAACAGTGACTCGCTATTATCCAATACTAAACGGTTCGATGTGTAAGACTTCAGTTGTTTCGTTTGCCACTTAGCCTTTACAAGTGATATATAATCTAATAACAAAATCTAAAAGAGTTTCGGATTATGTATTCTCCCCCAAGTGAAAAGCGTTTAAAAGAGTTAAAAGGGGAAACGTGAAACTCACTGTTTGCGAAGAATTCCAAAAACAAGTCACCCAAGTGATGCGCGTCACAGAAAATCCTCACTAGCGTTCTAAAACAACAAATGAGATTTTCTAAGTGTTGGAACTACTATCGAGTCTCTAGACTCGGCACATAACACCTATGCATAAGATACGTTTCGTGTTTCGTTTGTGAATTGTGTGTGTCTCAACAAGCACATTGATGATACGTTACATGTGTGAACAACTATTTACATATCATGTATTAATATTGTACATTACTAGCAATTATCCCCACAAGGGCAATTTGGTCATAAACGTAGCAATTATTTAACAACAAGCATGTTTCATGTATTTTCACATAGTTCAGCAGCTAGCTTTATCAAGACAGAATCCTACTTTAAAGATTACTATATTCAATAGATCACAACATATAAAATAATTCACCAAAAATCGTCACAAAAACATACATGAGTTAGGTTTCCAGAACATATTTTATTGTATTTTTATTCCACATAGATTTCCCACAATGATCAAAACATTACAGCAAACTCACAGCAGTCAAAATCATGCGCAACAAAATGTTATTTATTATTCCCGTTAAATGAAAAATCCAATTAATGCAAGACCAATTGGGTTAGGTTCTTAACTCAACAAGTTATCTTCCAGAAGTGGAACCAACCCATTTGGTCTTGTAATTCATGAGATATGATAATTACAAAACAACCTAACAGCAGGTCTCACAATTCAGATTTGCACTTCAGTTGTTTAAAATAATAAAAGTTAACTTTTACTCGTCCAAAAATTACAATTTTGAACTTCATAGAAACTAGACTCAACATAGTACCCTGTAGTGTTAACAACCTCGACCAATTTCCACATTAACATTTAGTTACAGTTGTCTAAACATAACTTACAATATGTCCAGTACCAGTTTAGACCTTTAATCACATTTAAATTGTTTGAACAACCAAAACACCTCCAAATTAGGCGTGGTTGGGTTTTATGGAAACTAGACTCAGAGTACTACCTCTTAGACTCTTAAATAGCTCAGTTTGCTTTTATATTTAACAAGTTACATGTCATTCAAGTTTAACAATCTCTGCTGTCAAAACTCAGCAAGCACAAACAATTGTCTAACATGCATCCTAAGCATACGACATATCTCCAAACATGTAATAAACATAATTATTCATCAAAATCAGTTGTAACAATCAATGATTTAACAATCTTTCACCGTTCAAAATCACATATGATCATCTAAATCAATAACCAACGCATAATCAATCATCCTCAAATCAAAATCAAGCATATAAACACTTAATACATAATTTACAAAGCTAGGGTTTCATGTTTATACCTTAAAAACGTAGAAACAACCAAGAGAAACGTGAGAGATGCTTAGAAACGAGTGTGGGATGCTCCGATTATGAAGAACAAGATCAAAACGAAGGTGATATGGGTGTGGGTGTGGCTGATCGCAAGAGAGAGGGGAGGGGGGCTGCCGATCGGGTGTGAGGGAGAGGGAAGAGAGTTAGGGTTTTATTATTATTAATAATAAAAATATGTTACACATAGGTCCCTCAACTTTTAAGTATTACTTTTCTAGCCTAAAGTAACTTGTTTGCATCTTGAGTTAGTGTTTTAAACAATATTATCAAATAGCACATAAGCCTAACACATAATTATCACATAATAATTGTTTGGTTGTTTTTCGTTTATTCACCAATGGTTTGCGTCAACTCGTTTGCGTTTCAGTGCAATCCCGAAAGACTACACATGTAGTAATTGTCAAGCGTCATTTAAACCCTAGTTTAAATGTAATGAGATGTGCGTTATAGATCAAGTGATCTTAAGTTTGAATTGACGAGTTTGAGTTAACGGAGTTAACCTGAAATTGACGAGTGTCACATCATTCCCATGTTAAAGAATTTCGTTCTGAAAATTTGAGTCAAGTCGCGATGAGTGTCTGAAAAAGTAAGAAAAATTTTCAGTTTGTCATAATTATTCACTACACCCCCTCCTCCTGTCATATTACCTCCATTTCCCCCAATAGGGTTTTCGTTACGGTTTTCCAAATTTCGGCCAGCATTCACATGCGCAGTAATGGTTGGTAGCGCATTTGCAATTGCTTCAGCAAGGAGTTGTTGGAGTCGCGCCTCAGAGTTGTCGTTTGCGGTGTTGTTTGTATTACCCGTAGTGTTATTAGTGTTACCGGCAGTAGTGTTGCCGGTAGTGTTGTTGGTGTTACCGGCAGTGGTGTTGTTAGTGTTACCAGTAGTGGTGTTACGGGTAGTGTTGTTTGTGTTTCCGGTAGTGTTGTTGGTGTTACCGGCAGTAGTGTTGCTAGTGTTACCAGTAGTGGTGTTACGGGTAGTGTTGTTTGTGTTACCAGTAGTGTTGTTGGTGTTACCGGTAGTAGTCTTGTTGGTGTTACCAGTAGTGGTGTTACGGGTAGTCTTGTTTGTGTTGCCGGTAGTGTCGTTGGTTCGGTTTACAGGGGTTCGGACTTGACGACCAGAATGGGTTGTTGCACGTGGCGTTACACCGCCTCTAGGTGCTCAGATATGTCCTCGTCCAGTTCCTCTTGCCATTGCTATAAATAACCCATTTCTTTTATTATTAACTCATCATATTAAAGTTATACTTAGTATTTGCATATATATATATATTTATATATATATATATAGTCACATGTACACATATAAATGTTTTATGAATTTTGTTTATATATATATGTATATATATTACTTTTATTATCATTTATAATGATGATGATAATAATAATAATGATAATAATAATAATAATAATAATAATAATAATAATAATAATAATAATAATAATAATATTAATAACAATAATGATTTACATGTTTATGCAGGAAGCTAAGATATAAGCAAAGAGATATGATAGTAATACTAAGAAGCTTGTTATTACAAAATTTGACATGGGCTAAACGCCCTATGTCGATACAAGTACACAAAAAAAAAAGACAATTGACACTAGTGACAGGCCACTAAGTGTCAATTATTACAACAATGAAAAAAAAGAACAAACAACATAACTAAAACTTACTTATGTGGATACATTACAAAATTAAATAAACGTAAAACTATTGTAAGGTGGGGTCTTCAGTGGTGGTGGCGATAACGTTTACCCCGGAGTGCACGATCAGCAAACGCCTTGATGCTTCTCAAGGCCATATGAAATCTTCCAGCTATAGCACGCTCTTCGTCCCGCTCTGCTATAACTCTGTCATAATCCACATGTCATTGCCATGCACGCTCCATGGCTGCGTCGTATGGGAGATCTTGTGGCATCGATGGAGGCTTGTTCATGAGTAGTGGCCCTGAAAAATACTTCCGCCCATTCATCGGAAATTGTTGTGAAGCGCTAGAGTACCTTGCTGGCATTAAGTAGGGATCCTCATACCTTTGCGAATACCCAAGGTGCACGCTATGTCGAGCCATAATACACTGCTCAACGGATTCCTGATACGAGAATGGGACTACAGGGTTACTTGGCGGTATTAGTGGTTGAAATTCACCAGCCCACTCCATTCCTTGTTCCTCCCACACGGGTCGGGTAGATATACGAGCAGTTTAGCTAGCGCGTGGGGCTACTCTAGTTGATGGACCAATATGACCGTCCTCCTCTATTGTCTCCCACGTTCTATACGACTCTATGGTTGGCTCCGACTCAGTAGGTGCCTAGTTCTCAGGGCCTGGAATAAAGTCACTCGGTCTAAGCGCAGGTGGAAGATCTCCGGCCTCCACGGGTCTTGAGGGTCCTGCTCCCATGTCAAAGGGTTGAGCCGTCACATAGGCTCCTTGCTACATTGAGTAAGTTGGGAAGATTTGCCTTGCTGGTGAATCTTCGATAATAATGGCTTTTCCACGATCATTATCTCCTGTCATTTCTTAACTATTTTGACAAATAATGCGTATATAAATGTTAGTATAAATAACATTTAGAAAATATATCTATGTGTGTTTACTAAATACCCTAAGTGTGAACTTAATGATGCGTTATCCTACATATTTTTAAGTGTGGTTAAAGCTTGGGTATCTTAAGTTTTTAAGAACCCAATTCGCTGAAACCTTTGGCTCTGATACCAATCTGTCACAGCCAAACTAGGGGTTAGTTGTGACGACGGGTATCAACCAAATGCAGCGGATAATAATAATATTATTTCAATACTAAATGTCTTGGTCCCAAATACAACAAACAGAAAACGAAATATAAAGTTTACAACGAAACGAATTATTCATGAATCTAGTCTATTTATTCTTCTAGCTTCATTTCTAGTTGTAACTTCATTTTTGCATCGTGCCTAAGTGCATCACTCCTCAGTTATACTTGAAAATACATACTCAAAATACGTCAAGAATATGTTGGTGAGAACATGAGTTTAAGACACATGACACAAACAAATATGGTGCATATTAAACAAGTTCACAATCAAACCTGTGTCCACGACCCGTGAACATCTAAAATGAATACCCCTTACCCATACCCCTTATTGTTATGGGTCAAAATTACACTTATGTCTGCCCAACATAAGTTACAAATGGCGCGAATATATGTCACAAGATATATATTTTATCATTCAACGGGTGGTCGTCCCATGATGTAGGCCCACTGTGTGCGGGGGTCTCCCAGATAGTACTACCCATATATTCCATGGCTCCTTTCGGAGTTCATAATTGTGCTACAAATTCGGGGATTGTTTAAGACAGCTAAATCGGTCTTAATTAATAATACACCAAAATAATTTATAAAAATATTTAGGAGTATGTATTCCATGTCCCAAAAAGTTTTAAGTATATAGTTGAAAAGGGGGATCACACGAACTCACCTCTTAAAGACTTGATTACAATAAGTCTCTTGTAAGCTTCATAAATTAGGACCCTATATTATATCATTGTGTTACAACATAACTTATATAAGAATCTACTCTAGGTGTGTTTGTATCCTAACTTGGTGTCGGGCCACATGCCAAAGACCTTTTGTTGTTCATATGTTATTTATTACTCTTATGTTTGTGCTTTTATAATATTTAGAACTTTACAAATAATAATAACTTTACTTTTAAGGTTTCAATATATATGCATATCTTAATTTTAAATTTTTCAGAAATCAAATTTTAATAGTTTGTTTTAGTGGTTTTTAGCTTGTCGGTTTTAACTAAATGTCACTTCTTAACGGCTTAATTGGTAAAATGAAAGTTATAATTATAACAAGACTATATTAACTTATTTTTGGTTTTATATTACTGTAAATATATGTATTTTTATATTTTTAGTTTATTTTGTCATTTATCCTTAAAATTCCTATTTCAAATTTCAAATAATAAATAAATAAATGAAAAATACCTAAGTTTAAGGTATATATTATAATATTTCATTTTTATACAGTATACTATGCCAAATATATATTAATATGTAGGTGTTTTATATTGTTTGTTCTAATATTTATTTATTTTTAAATTTATATTTTTTTATTGTATGAAAGTTAATAATATACTTATGGTTTGATGATAAATTGTTTCACAAATAAATGAGATGTTATAACCCGGTTTAAAAGCTATATGGTATTGATGAGACACAAGACCCGTTTATTTTTTTTTACTATAAAGTTGGTTTTTTAATTATAAATAATATTTATGATAACTAATAATATACTTATGGTTTGATCAGACGTTGTTTTATATTGTTTGTTCTAATATTTATTTTTTTTAATTTATATTTTTTTATTGTATGAATATTAATAATATACTTATGGTTTGATGATAAATTGTTTCACAAATAAATGAGATGTTATAACTCGGTTTAAAAGCTATATGGTTTTGATGAGACCCAACACCCGTTTATTTTTTACTATAAAACTGGTTTTTTAATTTAAATAATATATATATATTTTAAAATAAATTAGATATTAATTTTCAGTATATCCTATTTTATAGGAATTTTACATCAATAATTTGATGAGAATAATTTTTTATTTAATGAGATGTTATAAACCGTTTAAGGAATATCTGGGTTTGGTAAGATCCATACCCATGAATTCGGGTCAAATGCATGAGAAGCATCCATTTAAAAATCAAGCAAATCTGGTGACTCCAAAAAGGGGGGAGCGACCACATCGTGACACCTAGGATTTTTGAATCTTCGTTTATATATATTATAGATATGTATTTTAAATATTTATTTTCTGTAATTTATAATTTTTATGTAAATTAGTCACTTTTAAAGCTTATAATTGGTAAATATATATAAAATGTATCAAATAAATATAAAATAAATTTTTATGGTTAATATACAGTATATATATGTTATAAAAATTATTCGTTAAATTATTTGGTCAATTTTTAATGGTAAGGTTATTTTAGTCATTTCTAGGGTTATTTAGAGTGAATTTTTATAAACATTACAAGATTAAGACCTGCACCCAATTAACTATTTTTCCCGTGTTTAGAATAATATATTTAATGTTTCTGTAAATTTAATAATTTTTGGAGGTGTCTAACTATTTAATCCGTTTATTGACATTAAAACTCGTTTTAAATCGCACGGGTGTATAGAAAAAGATATTCAATTGATTCTTTTTGTAAAAGTACTTGGTTTGGAACTAAGTTTACTGGAAAAATCAGGCTCTGCAATTTATGTGATAAATCCCGTTTTTGAATTATTTTCTTTTGTGAACTCGTTTTCAACGGTTTTTAGATAAATTTGTGATTCAATCGAGTTTCCAGCCATGAGTTGACACAAGTAGGGTGAACAAGGTTTGGTTACTGTATTATTAGAGTTTTTAAGGCATTGGTCATATGGGGTATCACCCGTTCTTAATTAGTGTGTTCTTAATTAGTGTGTAAAACTCGAAATTAACGTTGTAAATATGAAGTTTCGGTATTGTTTTTGTGTACCTTTGAGTTGGGGTTGATAATACGCACGAGTGGATGACCTTAAGATTTCCAGAGACCTGAGATCATGTTGGCATAATAACATTTTAGGGATGACAACAGTGGGTTGATTTCACATGCGGAAACAAAGAACTATTTAAGTTTCGATTTACCGTTTGGGTGTGATATAGAGCTGTTTGGGGTTTGATTTTTGGGTGTGAATATATCTTGATCAAACATGATGAACACTTTACTCGTCTTCTAGGCTGATTGAGTTATCTTCAGGGAAACTTCAAGGGAATGATTACCCCTTTAACAAGAATGGATTTCTGAGAGAAAATTAGGAATTTGTTGGGTGAATGAGTGAAGAATGTTATCATCACCAGGGAATGATTTATAGAGGAAGGAAATCCATGGATGAGATCTTGAAGGTCCTTGCATGGGGTTTGTTTGGTTGAAGGATTAGAGGTTGACCTTGGAATTTTGAAGATTATGGAAAATACGATGGTTTTTGGGAAGATGTTATAGACAATTGATCCTTGTTGATTCTCCAGGAGATTTTTTGTAGGTTCTAGGGTTTGACTTTGAAGAAAATAATCATAGGATTTTTAGGGAGTTAGAGATTCAGTTTTTGTTTTTCTTTTCCAGTATTTATAAATGGATTTATTAATTATATGTTGTAGAGGTTATATATTGATAAAGGAAAAAAATAAAGAAGGTAATTAAAGTAATATTAGTTTATAAATCCTATGTTTGCTAAGGAATTTGATTTTTAAATTTTGAATTATTCACACTTGGTTAGTTTATGTATATGGTGTTTTAGTTTAATAGATAGGTGTGGCAACATGTTAGTCATTATAATAAGCTTAATGTAGTAATAAATACTAAGTTTGAATATTAGGGATTATTTGGTGGCTAAAACATGGGTTCGTCTATATATTTATGATATAACTTGTCAACTTAAACGGTAGTGATTTAGATTTGTAAGTTTGTATTATTTTGATTTGGGTTTGATTGTTTTGGTATTTGGCATGTTGGGGTTAAGCTTAATAAACCATTGAAGAGCCAGGCTCGTTGAGCCTTTTCTGTAACCATCTTATAGTTGTCTTAAATAATATGTGTAAACGATACGTTGTTGCTATAACTATATCACACATATTAATAATAAAAAAAAATTGGCCCTAAAATTGGAGTTGTTACACTAATCAAGCCCCCCCTTTGCATTAAACGTTTAAATTCCAAAAATCAAGGCTACACCTACCCCATCTCAGACAAAGAGAGCTACAAGACTAGAGTCGAAGCAAACTGGTTCGAAAAATCACCATAAGCCAAGGACTCGTTGATGGTAATAATTAGATGCACTCGGTGAAATTTTGATGGATGAATGGTCATGTGGAGGTCGTACGAGCTATTCCTAAATATTATTGGACTTTGTCCTATAAATTCCTAATTTGATATTTATTGACTAAGAACCTTCGAGCCCCAATAGTGTATCCTCAGAGTCACCATCCCCAAGGTAACACGTAAACTCTAAGTCCCGTCTAATATGTGCATATTGGGCCTCTTTTTCTAACTTTAAACAATGCTTCTTTGGCATTTTACAATACATAACTTTCTTCACAAGCATTTTGCTTTTCTTGAACAACTTTTGATAATACAATACATAACAAACTTTCAAAACATATATATTTTTTATATCACTCTAAAATATATAACTATTTCTAAGCTCGTAAAAAGATAGACATGTGGTTGTGTGATGGTTTGAGTGAATTTAATTCTTACCATCACAAAGTTTTCAGATTATGGTAATCCTCCCTAAGCATCGAAATTCGGTTTCACCATTTTTCAAATTATTATATATATAAAAAGTGCTAAAGAGGACTATCAAAGCTAGTTGGGCCTACCGACACATCCCAAATCAGATATGCAAACCATCCCTTCTTTTATTATTATATTATATATTTCAAAAGTTCCGAGAGTTCGTTAGCACATTGGTAATAATATCATTTCCTGCTTAACGTAGAAAAAAACAATTTTCAAGGGACACATTTTTCTTTTTAAAACTTTTTTTTATTTTTTTATATTTTTTATATTTTTATTATTATTTTTTTTAAATTTTTTTATTCTACAACTAAGTAATAAATTCCCATCCCCACACTTAGAACGAAATCGTCCTCGATGAGAACAAGGAAAAGAAATAAAATAAAATTAAAACTTAAAAATAAAATTAAAACTTAAAATAACAAAAAGTAAAATAAAGAAAGGGTTACTCCCCTATTTTATATGCAGATTCTTCATCTGTGTATCAATCAAACGACCGTATAGCATTTATTCGCGGCCGCAACCTCGGGAGAACCAGTTCCAAATTGCCATCAGAGCTACCATGCGCAAAATAATATCTGCAATAACTCAAACTCGCTCGCATGTAGCGGCGTACAACACAGAAAACAAAAACATAAGAAACAAACATATTTTTGTGTTTTTGATTTTTTTTAATTTTTTTTATTTTATTAATTAATTTTTAAATTTTTTTTTGTATTTTTATGTTTTTATAAATATAAAAATAAAACAGATAACAAAGAAAATCATAATACACACTCTACAACTCGGGCTGTCTCCCGAGTTATGCATCCAATACGTCTATGCCTCGGTGAATGAGTCAAGCTAGGATACCTCGACTGTCTGATCAACAACCGGCTTGCCTATGTAATGCTTCAACTTATGACCGTTCACTTTAAACTTCCCTCTTTGATCTTGTATCTCAATAGTGCCATACGGGAATACCTCAGTGACCATGAACGGTCCCGACCATCGGGATTTCAACTTTCCCGGGAATAACCTCAACCGGGAGTTATACAATAAGACCTTATCCCCACACTTGAACTGCTTATTACCCTTCAGCTTTCTATCATGCTGTTCTTTCGTCCGCTCCTTATGCCTAAATGACAGCATACGCATGATCTCGTAGCTCCTCTAACTCGTGCAACTGGTGGAAACGAGTGCCCTCTGCAGCGGATAAATCAAGATTAACCCTCTTAAGGGCCCATGAAGCACGGTTCTCCAACTCAACAGGAAGATGACAGGCCTTCCCATAAATCATCCGAAATGGTGTGGAACCAGTCAGAGTCTTGTAGGTTGTACGGAAGGCCCATAGAGCGTCATCTAATTTGTCGGACCAATCCTGACGATTTGAACCTACCGTTTTCTCGAGAATATGTTTGATTCCCCGATTACACACTTCCACCCACCCACTAGTCTGTGGGTGGTAGGCGGTCGCAAGCCGATGGGTGACCCCATAGTGCTGCAACGCCTATCCATCTGCGAGTTGTAGAAGTGAGTACCTCGATCACTGATCAAGGCTTTCGATACACCAAAACGAGAGAAAAGATTCTTCAAAAATCTCACTACAACTCGGGCGTCGTTAGTGGGCAAGGCTTTGGCCTTGACCCACTTTGAAACGTAATCAACAGCCACAAGGATGTACTTGTTCCCTCTAGACGACGGGAACGGGCCCATAAAATCAATACCCAAATATCAAAAACCTCGCATACCTGAATCGCATTTTGGGGCATCTCATTCCGGGATGAGATATTACCGACACATTGGCATCGGTCACAGCTTTTAACGAACAAATGAGCATCTTTTAAAATTGATGGCCAATAGAATCCAGAATCAAACGCCTTCTTCATCGTCGAACTCGCACCGTGGTGACCTCCTGTCGGTCCCACATGACAATGGCTCAGAATCTGCCATCCCTACTTAACATCTACACACCTCCGAATAAGCTGATCAGCACCAATACGGAAAAGATACGGGTCGTCCCTCAAGTAGAACTTAACATCAGCAAAGAGCTTCTTCTTTTTCTGGTAAGGCATCTTCGGGATGTACCCGTCCGCAAGATAGTTCGCGAAGTCAACGAACCATGGAAAACCTTCCTTTTGTGCCGTAACAAACATGAGACTCTCTGTCGGAAAACGATTGTCGATCCTGACTCCCGAATCTCCTAACTCTGCTCCCTCTAGACGCGAAAGATGATCGACCGCCACATTCTCGGCCCCTTTTTTAACACGGATCTCAATATCAAACTCTTGAAGCAACAGGATCCAACGGATTAGACGAGGCTTAGCACCTGCTTGCTGAAGAGATATCGAATAGTAGCATGGTCCGTGTAAACAATCGTTTTGGACAGAAAGAGATAGGACTTAAATTTGTCGAATGCAAACACCACAGCTAAAAGCTCTTTCTCGGTGGTGGTATAGCTCTCCTATGCGCCATTTAAGGTTTGTCCAGCATAGTAAATCGAATGGAAGTGTTTATCCTTTTGCTATCCAAGAACCGCTCCGACTGCGAAGTCGCTTGCGTCACACATCAACTCAAATGGTAACGACCAGTAGGGAGAAACCATGATCGGGGAGTTAATGAGTTTTTCTTTTAAAAGATCAAACGCCTCGATGCACTGCTCAAAAAAAACGAATGGAGCATCCTTCTCCAGAAGTTTGGTCATGGGTCTCGCGATTTTAGAAAAATCTTTAATAAACTGGCGGTAGAACCCGGCATGTCCTAGAAAACTACGAATGGATCTCACAGAAGTAGGCGGGGGAAGATTGGAAATGGTCTCGACCTTCGCTCGGTCAACCTCTATCCCCGCACTCGAAATCCTATGCCCCAGAACAATACCCTCGCGAACCATGAAATGACACTTCTCCCAGTTAAGGACTAGGTTGGTGTCGAAACATCGAGATATCATCCTCTCATGATTAGATAAACAATGATCGAAGGAACTCCTAAAAACGGAAAAATCGTCCATAGACACCTCCATGGAGTCCTTGATCATATCATCGAAAATGGCCACCATACACCTCTGGAATGTGGCCGGAGCGTTACACAGTCCGAACGACATACGTTTATAGGCAAACGTTCCGTAAGGGCAAGTGAAAGTGGTTTTCTCCTGGTCATCGGGATCTATTGGAACCTGGAAGTACCCAGAGAAACCATCTAAGAAGCAGTAGTACTGCTGACCTTCTAAACCCTTCAACATCTGATCAATGAAGGGTAAAGGAAAGTGGTCTTTCCTGGTGGCATCATTCAGTCTGCGATAGTCGATGCAGACTCGCCATCCCGTCACAGTCCTCGTTGGAATAAACTCGTTCCTCTCGTTGGTGACGACGGTCATGCCATCCTTTTTAGGAACCACTTGGACTGGACCCACCCAAGCACTATCAGAAATGGGGAAAATGATCCCCGCATCAAGGAGTTTAATGATCTCCTTCTTCACGACCTCTTGCATTTTCGGATTAAGCCGCCGTTACGGCTGAACGAATGTTTTGAAATTTTCCTCCATGAGGATTTTATGAGTGCAAAACGAAGGGTTAATACCCTTAATGTCGATAATATTCCATGCAATCGCCTCCTTGTGCTCTCGTAGCACTCTCAACAACTTCTCTTTCTCGACCTCCGTCAGAGCAGATGCAATGATAACTGGCAGCTTCCTCTCTTCATCTAAAAATGCATACTCAAGATGGGCAGACAAATCCTTAAGCTCTAAGGAAGAAGGAGGACTCTTGACGGAAGGTCGGTCCGTAGGATCATCTCGTACGATCTCAGCAGACACGCCATATTCAGGAATATGCGACTCGGTGTCGTCATCTAAGGACTGATTGGTCATGGCAACCATCTCAATCTCTGGAATCTCCCTATCGAGAATATGGGTGTCGGAGGCAGATCCTCCACAATTCTCACTGAAAAACTCCCCAACATGTTCCATGATGGTATCAATGAAGTGCATGGAGTCATCAGCAGACTTGGGGTGTTTCAGTGACTGTCGAACGTCGAAGGTGACGTTCTCATCCCCAACTCTTAAGATCAACTTACCCTCACAGACGTCGATCAACGCCTGCAGTGGCAAGGAATGATCGGCCCAAGATAAGTGGGACACTATTATCATCGTTCATGTTCAAGATGACAAAGTCTACCGGGAAGATGAACTTGTCGACACGAACAAGCATGTTCTCGACCACCCCTCGGGGGTATTTCACAGAACGATCAGCAAGCTGGATACTCATCCGGGTAGGACGTGGTTCGCCTAGACCCAACTTGCGATACACAGAATATGACATGAGATTAATACTGGCACCAAGATCCGCCAGCGCATGAACAGCCGTATTATCACTCAAGATGCAGGGAATCATGAAACTCCCAGGATCAGACATCTTTTCTGGTAACTTTCTCTGCAAGACTGCAGAGCAACCAGCACTCAGAGGAATGGAAGAGACTTCAGCTAACTTCTATTTATTCTAAAGAATATACTTAAGGAACTTTGCATATTTGGACATTTGCGTAAGTACCTCAAGGAATGGAATGTTAAGATGAAGTTGCTTCAAAAGATCAAGAAATTTAGAGTTATGCTCCTCGTCTCTATCCCTACGGACTCTCCCGGGATATGGAAGTCTAGGTTTGTAGACTCTCGCTGGTGTGCTGGGTAATGGCTGGTTCTCGGTCTGTGCTGTACTTCCTGGGCTGCGCCTCTGATGCACCTTGGCTGGTGGAGACTCCAACTAAATCTCCTCGTCCACCTGCTCCTCTACATCTAAGGCAGGCTCCTCAACGACTCCTCTCGTCGCCTCTAGAATCACAGGCTTGCTACGTGCCCCTTCACCACTCCTCGTCATCACAGCCTTCGCGAACGCCTTCAGATTTTGTTCAGTGTTACTTGGATGTGTACCTAGAGACCTCTCATTCAGACGACTTGCTATCTCTCCCATCTGCGGCTCAATATTTTGAATTGACGCTACTTGATTCCACATGAATGACTCGTGCTCCCGAAATTTCTCTTGAGTTTCTTTGTGACGGGAATCCTCTCAAGTTATAAGCTACGACAGCATCTGGGTCTGCTGTGCCATCATCTCCTCTAATGTGGGCTTCTTCTCCCAACTGCTCGTTCCCTCACCGGAATCCTGGAATAGACTCTGACGCTATTGGAAGCCGGACTGATTTCCGTTCCTCCAGTTGGAATTTTAATTACGTCTCCACCTTGAATTATAAGAATTGAAAGAGTTTTGATTTCGGTTCGGATTACTAACAAATTCTACTGCCTCCTCCTGGAAACCTACGGGGCACTGAACGGTATCATGCCCCCTCTACAGATCTCGCACAACTTACTCTTCACCTGCAAGTCCTTCACAATCTTTGCCAACGCCTCAACCTGTGCCGCGAGTGCGGTGCTTGTGTCGACCGAATGTATACCGCGTGATAAAGAGTAGACGGTCTTGGTGCTCTTAGCGGGCGTTCGCTGGTATCCACTAATGGCTAAACCGTTAAACAAGGTAATGCACTCATCAGTATCCTTTGTCGTCAATAAGTTGCCTCCTGTAGCTGTGTCAGGCATACTTTGAGTCGCGTACTTCACTCCGTTATAGAACTTTTCAACAACGCCCAGTCTTGCAGGCCGTGGTTCAGGCATAAAGCAAGAAGATTTTTGAATCTCTCCCACGCCTCATAGAAGCTTTCGGTGTCCTCCATTTGGAAAGAATGAATCTGGTTACGCAAACTGGCGGCCTTAGCCGGAGGATCGTATTTTTCCAAGAAACTGGGTCTGCATGGCAGCCCAAGTAGCAAAGGATCCCTGTGGGAGGGACTCAAGCCACAGATTCGCATGATCAACGAGTGAGAATGGAAAAATGAGGAGTTTGATGGCGTCTTCGGATACGCCGGCAAGATGAAAAGTGTCGCAAATACGTGTAATGCGAGTGGGATGAGAATGTGGGTTCTCATGGAGCAACCCATGAAATTGAGCAGAATGAGAGATGGTGTTCAGAATGTTCGATGGAATCTGCCAATTTGTCAAAACTCTGATGGATGGTGGAGCAATGCTGGATCTCGCACCTTCATCGACCGGACGGGCCCGGTCGGCAACTCTCCTCCTCGGTGGTGGAATCGCGTCGCCCATAATACTATCCCTAATGACGGGTTCATAAAAAGTAGGAGAAGGAGATGTATTACCGACGGACATAGAAAAAGTGGAAGACGGTCTGGTACGACGTCTCCCACGCAACTCTCTCTCTGGTTCAGGAAATCCTTTGGCTTCTGGCGGTCCTAGAGATCGAGTATGTCGCATACAACTATTAACATAAACAAAGTAAACTAAAATTATCTAAACTATTTTAAACTAACAAACAAAGCAAATAAGAAAAACAAGTAGCAAACAAGGTAAGTCCTAACTCGAGTCGTTCTCAATATGCGTCTAACCGTGTCCCCGGAAACGGCGCCAAAAGCTTGATGCGTGTCTAATGATTCCAAATAACTCACAACCAAGCTTTAAATTTATAAAACGAAAATCCTAACGAATCCACACACAACCGGCAAGTGTACCGATCAAAAGTAGTATAGACCTAAGGAAGTCCGAGTATCGAACACAAGGACACGTGAAAACATACTTAATACTTAACCCTAACCAAGACTCACCTATGAATAATATTTTTTAATTGATTTTTAATTATTAACTATTTGACCTAACTTACTTTAATTAAATTAAAAGACTTAACTTAACAAGACTAGACGAGACTTTGAGAATGAGACTTATCAATGGAGAAAACGTCTACCTAGGTAAGAATCCTATTGAAGGTATAATAAGCTAATGGATTGAAAAATCTCACGACACCGGTTCCTAAGGATGACACAACTAAGGTTCACTCAAGAAAGCTAGATCACCTCTCGGTCTCACCAACAAACTCTAACTTACACTTAGTTGATTTTAAGAACAAACTAGGAAACAAATTGTTAAAGTGTTCTAATGTAGACTCTCCTCTCGGTCTCACCAACACACGACCCTAATGGAAATGAATACTACGCAACCAAGGATAGAGGAACAATTTAGTTTAACTTAAAATAGGTCAACTAATCGCTCACAAACCCAAACCCGACAAGAACCGAACCCGCTCTTGCGCGATCCTAATCTTAACAAGTAAAAGCTATGAGACGACCCTACTTCCAATCACCTCTCGGTCTCTAAGAAGGTGCCTACCCGCTTATTTTAACTAATTAACATATCCACTTAAACCCTACGGTTGATCACCCCGCAAACAATCTCTAAATACAAAGTAAAGAGTTCAAACAAGCTAAAATTAACCAAAACCGATTCAATCAATCAAAGAAAGAGGTAACTGAGTAAAATTAATCAAAACAAAGCCACTAAACACAACCTAATTCAGTGTTAAACCAAACTTTTCATTAACAAAACAAGTCATGATGATCAACAATCCATATTACTCATTAAAACCTAACAATATTCATCTAACCTAGGTAGAACTAACTAGTTTAGCCTAACATATTATTTGGACAGTAGCTAATACTTAAGTTAAACATCATAAAACTCAAGCAAAACATAATTAAACTCATTCAATGATCAAGATCAATCAAGCACAAGTCAAACTTCAATTCAATTGCAAAACTATTCAAGTAAAAAGATCAAAACAACTAGTTATGAATCTTGAACAAGAGACCAAAGTTTATGAGATTAATACTTAAGATTAGGGCTGAGTTTATGGATGAATATAACTTGTAGCTGCTGTACCAAGACTTCCTTGACCTTCTTCTTCCTCTCTTAGCCGCCACTTAGCTTGCACAAAACTTTTTTCTTCCTTTGGTGGCTGTCCAAAATCCCGATCGAAAATCTTAGAGGGCTGTTAGATTTTTAATTTGTTTGTTGTTATTTCTTTGTGATTTGCTCCACGTGAATTAGCAAAATCACAGCCACACAACCCAACTCCAATTCAACTTGTGTTTCCTTAAAAGAAACACAAGAATAGCCGACCATTTTTCAAACTTTTCTTTGTAAATTTCCGATCGCAGCTAAGGTAAGGTTTTATTTTTTTTAAGTTATATTATATACTAAGACATGTAAGGCTTTATCTAGCGGGCTTGGGTCGGGCTTTGAGCTTTGGTCTTGTTAACTTGATCATAAAGGCCTCCAATATCTTCAAAAACCTGAACCTTTTCTCTTTTAAAACTCCTCAGCTACACAAAATAATAAACTTTGTAAGATCATATAAAAACAAGCCATAATTATTATTTATTATTCGATTAAGCACTTAAAACGTGATAAAAAGATACGGAAAGTAAGTGTGCTTTACAACACATCGATTACAAAGAAGACAGACGTATATAGAAATACAAGACTACAATTATCATTCAACGTCGTCGTCTTCTTCCTGCTCATGATCCTCAGTCGCAAGGAGCTCCTTCAACTGTTCCACTCCATCTTCTTGATCTTCTAGCTCGACGATTTGACCTTCAATTGGGAACTTCAAATTGTCAAACATATTCGTCTTCTCATCAAGAATTTTGGCAGTATCCTGGCCCATGCAAGACGTATTGCTCAATAAGTCGGTTTTCTTCAGCAAATTTGAAACCCTCCTGAAAACCCGCTTGATGGCCAGCTTGAGAAGACGCGATCAGAAGTGTAGCAAGGCAGTTGCCAAGCTCATCACTCTCCCGAACGTGTGCAATGACCTGTTAACATGAGAGACATAAGCAGGCTTTCTAGGCATAACTGTTATCTACAAATAATTTGAAGGAAAGTGAGAGTCACCTTGGGAACTCCTTCCGCCATTAACCATTTTTTGTCCGCCTTGGCCAGGACGAGTTCCATCTTGTGCTTTGCACACTCCAAGACTTGCTCCCTGTTCTTGGTAGCAAGGGTGGAAAGGCGTTCATCCTTGGCTGCTGATTCAGCCTTCAAGGTTTTTATCTGCTCATCACATTCTCCCAATTGTTGTTGGAGAGCAATTTTAGCTTCCTCAACAATGGATCGACGAGCTATCTCCGCCTCCAGGGTTTTCTTGGAATCTGCCAACTGTCGTTCGGCGGTATCAGCAGCCAGGCGATTATCTTTGGCCTCCTTCTCCGTCCGGGTAGCCCTAATCTCCAGGTCCTCCCACTCTTCATTCATGCCCAGCCAATCTCGACATAATTCTTGAGTAGTGGAGATAGTGTTGGCTAGATTGTAAGAGTAGGAGTTCAATAATTCCTGGCGTGGGAGCCCGCGCTGACGCTCCTTCTTTGGAGGAGGAAGACTCCCTTGCAGGTATTCATGGCAAATGTCCACGTCAGAAAAAGTTGAGTCCTGGCGTAAAGACCAACGCGGACGATGCATCGAGGAATCCTCTTCATGCAAAGGCGAGGTCGCTTGTTGGCCACGGTCGTAAGCACTAACCCCTCCTTGATCCTTAAAGCTATAGAAAAATTGGAAAGGTGAAGAAATGACGGGTTCTTTTAAATTACCGTCCTTCTTACCACCTAAAGGAGGGGTATATGTGATCACTACCGGATCCTGCACACCCGTTGGCGGAGACGTTGGCGGCGTGGCAAGTGGCGTTGATCCTCTTGGACCAGAATGGTCCTCAGAAGGTTTCTCCAGAAATTCTGCAAAGCGATACATATACATCAAAAAACATATTTCACAGAAATGAAAAGCAATTACCAATGCTTGGAAACTGTTGAGGTTACCTGAAGAAACATCTGTAGATGCAAGTTGTCGAAGACGAGACGCCAATTTCATCTTCTTGATTTTCTGAATAACGGCAGGCTTAGTGGCTTGCACCTTCCGTTTCCCAGAAACCTTGGAGACACCGGCATCATCAGCTGGATGGTCACCTTCGTTGACGACATCGTCCGCAGCTCGATGTTCATCTCCGGAGGTGATATTGGCACATTCATCATCCGTCACCTTAATAGTTATTGGAACCCTATTCCGTTTGCGGGCCAGACCTACAGTCGAATATAGGGCATGTGAAGTGTCAGTAGCACCAATTAATAAATCTTCTTCACGGGAGGATGACTCCTTGCTAGACGAGAGAAGTACTATCGCCCCGCTAGAAGTAGCAATAGTAATTGGTCGGGGTTTCAAAATTCCCTCACCTTTTTCAATGAACTCATCACCTTTAGCAAACATCGCTTCGGAAACCACAGGTTCCGAGCGGAGTGTGGCGGAGAACAAGAAGTTGCTGCTAGTACATTCAAGGATGGGCGCGTCCTTTGGATCGAACGGACGATGCACCATAAGATCTTCCTCGTGGTCTAGGAGTGTACTAAAGATGGAACCCTCACCTGCAAAAATGAAAACAACAATCAGAATTTAGGCGGAACCCTTAAAAATCAAAAAACAAACTTACTTTTGTTGGGTTTTTCGTAATATGGCTCCAAGTCAGGAAATGGCCATAAACGGCTCATCCCAGTCACTAGCGCCCCCTCATGTATCGCACGCATGGGGGTAGGTGTGTGGGTTAAAGTATTGAACCATGGAAGGTTCACCTCTGTTGTAGAGCGGACCATGGGAAGCCCTTCTTCGATCTTCCGGTATGTCATCTCGAAGGGAATCACGTTCTCCCGGATCCAGAAGAACTTGGGATTAAACAGTTGCGCTATTTAATACTAGATAATAGATAAATATGATACGATACGCATATGTCCTCAAAAATGTTAAAAATAAGTAAAAAGGGGAGTGATATGCACAAAAATACGAGTGAGGATATGAGAATTATTGACCCCTTTGGGATTTACCGTCAAGAATCCCTAATTAAATAATGGTAATAAGATTAATTATAAAGATGTAACATGATTTTAATAAATTAAGATTTGATTGGAACTGGATTATGTTTGAATTAGAATGTTTATTAATTGATCGATTGAACTCTATGGTTATTGTTATTGTGAAATCATTAGTTTAAATAAATATGAGTTGAATAACTATATGATTATTTAAATAATATTTAACTAAATATGAAACAATTATAAATGTGTACATATATAACTTGTAATATATTAATTAATTTAAGAGAAACGTTAAATTATATATTAATCACATAATATATATATATATATATATATATATCTTGGACTATTAACGAAAATCAAATTTTATAAATATAATTAATACGTTTAAAATACAATTGTTATAATTTTCAAAGAATGATACATATATATATATATAATATATTTATATATATATATATATATATATATATATATATATATATTTATATATAAAACTAATATAAACAAATTATAAAGATGTTCCACGATGAGAAATCACCAATATTGGTGTCGGGTTTTAATAAAGTAAAGTTCATTAGTATTAAGATACAACTATAATACATATATATATAGACACACACTCACATACATAAACGAAAACCTCTATTGAGATTTATGGACAAGAAAACGTAACTTGAATGTTGTTTTAATGAAATAATGCTTATATTATATATAATATTAATTATGTTGGGTTTTTAACAACTAAAACATAGAAAATCATATTTATTCAAAAAAGCAGGTGGGAAGGCTTGAACCCGCGCCCCAGCCGGCACAACATGTTTAAAATACACGCACTATCCATGTTGGCTGGTGCCTAACACAAGTCTTAAACGAGAAAAAAACTGTAACCAATATCCCGTTCATCCCCAAACCCCAACAACCCTAACAATCTGGATTCATTTCTCTGCTTACTGATTGTTAAATAAATGTTAGGGTTATTGATTGGTGGTTATAGATGACCAGGGAGAACCAATTAATTACCTAGCATGAGGTTTGATTGATGATGAACAACGAGATGAGAATGACGGCCAAACACAAAGTGATTGGACAAGTTGCAGGTTTGGTTAATCAAATTACGCATATGGTTTTTGATTGCGCTGCATATATCAACGTATCTGCCAAATTCATTGTGTTATCATCGTCTGTTAAGGCATAATTCGTTTTATGATATGTGACGGGTTCTAAAAATAACAATACACATTAAATTGATCGAGTTTTTAAAAATTGATGTGTCAGTAGAGACGCATAAGGTATGTGAATAATCCCCGCAGATCAATTCCACGTATAGCGCGAGGATTAAGCCACAAGATATCCAAATGGTTCGCGGATTCGGGTTTGAAATTGGGTTACGGGTTTGGGTAAAGATGATGATGGTAATAGTTTGTTAATACTTGCAAATAGATCCTTAAAGTTTAGATGTGGATACATAAAGAGCTAAAACTAAAGTTTAGGGGTAAAAATGTTAATAATTGGAAGTTATATAGATAAATTAAATAAATAATATAATAAAAATAACTCGAATAATGTGACCTTTATAGATGAAAAGTACCCGAAATCGAAAATGACTCGGATATTGGTACTTGTTTAATAAATGAAAAACCCGTGTTGTTACAGTCTCCCCTACTTTAGAAAATTTCTTCCCGAAGTTAAAGAATACTATAACAAAACCATTACATTTTGAGATAAGGAAAATTTTAATTATAATTTGTTTTTCATAACACGGAACTTCGGATAGTTAAAACAACGCTCCAAATGCAAATCCGATAAGGACACTTATATATAGGATGTACCAGCGGCGTATCCACCATGTCCATATCATCTCTACATTTGTACCGTTATCCCAACTACTTTTCAATTCTATATTATGACACACAATTGCACACATTATGATTTCCATGAGAGGACTTCGATAATTATGTAGGCCTCCATAATTACTTAGATCGTCGGATGGTCCACATAACCCGTCCCATCGTGTGGGTTACAAAACTTTAGAAAAAAACATGATTTTGAGAAAACAAAAGTTTTAATACGTTTCGGTTATGAATAGAAGGTAGTCATTGTGTAAAATATTGCTAAAAATGAATTGCATTTTTGAATTGTTTTAAATCAAATATTAAAATTTCAAAACATCTTTTGAATGTATAATTTTGCAAACAGTTGTCTATGGAAAGATATATTTTATTGTATGGGCATAATCACTTAAAAATAATAAATTATGAAAATAACATGATTTTGAGAAAACAAAAGTTTTAATACGTTTCGGTTATGAATAGAAGGTAGTCATTGTGTAAAATATTGCTAAAAATGAATTGCATTTTTGAGTTGTTTTAAATCAAATATTAAAATTTCAAAACATCTTTTGAATGTATAATTTTGCAAACAGTTGTCTATGGAAAGATATATTTTATTGTATGGGCATAATCACTTAAAATTAATAAATTATTAGAATTGAAATGGTTTTAAAATCCAAAATCGAATAAAGATTTGTTATATTGTACGATTGAGAAAGGTAATGTATGTTTTGATAAAAGTGACAAAAACACCTTCTTTAATAAACTCGGTTATGAATAACTTGATTAATCAGATCTATAAAAATTTGAATAATTGAAATTAATTGAACTGAAATATTTTGATTAGGTTGCAAGGTAGGGTTTAATAGACTAAGTTTGAAAATTTGAGCTTGATGAGCATGATTAAATCGGGAACACACATGGCGTAGGTGATTAGGATTTCCATAGTTGCAGCAGTTACAGGTAACATGGTATAAAGTTTAAGCAAACGTCGTAGCATGGGTCTTAGAATTAGACAGCATAGACCGTTGTGGAACGTCTTGTGGTATGAGGCAAGTGATTACATTGGGTACAAAGCAATATGAGGATTGAATTGAATAGCTAGGGTGGCTAGTGAAGCATAGCGAGTGAATTTCGACCTAAAGTTTCGTGTTTGAGAAGCTATGATTTTGTTGGATCGATTGTTAATTGTTTAGCAACATATGTTTGATGTTTATAATTGCATTTGCTATTGATGTTGTTATGAGATAAGTATTGGTAAAAGAATCGAATTTATTAGCGAGGAAGTTAATGAGCAAGATTGAATTGATCGTATTTATGTTTTGGAAATTGAGCTTATATTTTAGAGATCACATGAGCTATCTCCTTGATAATCATGTGACCATGAGGCGATTATAGAAAATAAATAATTGACATTGTTTGATGCTGAGAAAACATTCTATGATTAATAAAGATGTGATTTGATGTGAAGATGGGTTACTTGTGTAGATTTCATATGAGTTATTGTGTAGAACGAAACTTAAGTGTGTTATGCTGATGTTTATACTTAACTTAAGGATAAGTTAGAATCTAAATTGAAAATCAATGAGCTAATTTGATGAGTGAATAAGTTTTATCAAAGTTTGATATGTTTTAACAAATTAAAATTTAATTTTGAATATTTGAGATATGTTTAATAGTTCATGTATATGATGCCATGAGTATAAGAAAATCATTTGATTATTAAATTGTGCAATAATTTTATTTGATTTACTGGATATTTTGATATTATGATAACGTGATAAGATGAATACGAAAACCAATTTAATAATAGTTTGTAAATTGTTTTGATTGACTCGTGATAACCGGGTCTTAAAGAATGAAGAATTTGCATCCGATCAAGAGAATAAACATGTTTTGAGCTTATGAATAGTTCAAATCAATAGATCTTGATTCCAAAAGTGATTTAATAAGTAAATAATTGAGTAACTGAATAATGTAATAATAGAATAATTAAATAAAATCGTAAATCGTTTCGTATAAAAGCAAATAAACAAATAATGAATGTTCTTCGATTTGTTGGGTTTCCCATGAGCTTTCTATGACATTTTGTTTCCCCAACTTATTAGCATACCAAAAATCAAAATAAATGTGTGAGTTGGCCTCCCATGAGCATTACATGGCAATTTGAATGACCCAACTTAATTAACGAATCAACGAATCAATTGAGTTTGTCGGCCCATGAGCGTTACATGGCGATTTGACCGACCAAACTAAATAACGAATAACCAAACTCAAGCATAAGTAGTTGAAACATCTCGTGTATTACCACGGATGATAATGTTCCAGCAAAATATCGCAAATATAACAAATTGTAAAAATGTACAGTTGGCGTGTCCATGGCGTCCCATGGGTTTTACACCCGACTAGACATTTAAAAACAATAAAACACAAAAAAGGGTGTAACCGTTTAGCCGGTTACGTTAAACGCTTAAAGTGCCGGTTGCATGACAATTCCCACAATGGCGGGGAATCTTGTCACACTCCATAGTTGTAAGTGAAAAAGAGCAAAAACAAAGTTAGGAAATTCTCAAGGAAATTTCTGACAATAAAAGGCAATCTAATAAAATTAAATAAAAATATTTTGAGGTTGAGGCAAAGCCTCAGAGTTATATAAAATATTTTGAGAATGAGACATAGTCTCAGAGCAATAAAATATTTTGAAGGTGAAACATAGATTCAGAGTTGTGTGTGTGTGTGCATGACAATAAAGTAAACAATTAGCTAAGAAGTTAAATAAGTACCTAATATAGCAAGTAAATTACGTAAGCCGTAAACAATCAAATAGAACACATCAGGAAAACAAATAAGTATGTATGCGGATCCTAAGTATGTTACTAAGGCACCACTAACGACGTATCTTAGACCTTTGGCTTTGATACCAATCTGTCACACCCCAATCTACGGCGGAAATTCTGGGGCGTGATCTGATTGCCCACAGCTCTCAAGGTACTATCACGCAAATTGATAAATGACAATATCTATTTAGTTTATTTAAATGAAACAATTACAGTTAAGTGCATCAAGTATAAAGAAATTACAAAAATGATAAATTAAGTTTGTATCCTAAAAGGCATCTCTACGTGATCTTCATCCGGCAAAACAACCAAGCTGATAACCTGCAAACGCGTATAAAATATATTTTTGTCAACAACACATGTTGAGTGAATAGAATACCAGTTTAAGACACAACAGCAATAGTATATAGTAAATAAAGAAAGATGCAAACTGTTCCTGTGAGATAAACGGTTAAACCATAGCACATACACAAACAATCAACCATAAAGAAAGGGCTAAACTGTTTCCATGCGAATGGGCATTGGTTACCAAAATGAGATGTCGGTGAAACCATTGTCAATGTGTCGGACGTCGGCCACTACGACGGTCGTATGATCATACTCGACTGAGAATATGTTGGACCTCTCCGAATGCGGTTCAAATAAAGCAAGTTATGCATAAACTGATATACACACAAGGATTAAACAGTTGGGCTATTGAATACTAGATAATAGATAAATATGATACGATACGCATATGTCCCAAAAATGTTAAAAATAAGTAAAAAGGGGAGTGATTACTCACCTGATTAGATGCACAAAAATATGAATGAGAATGAGAGAATGATTGAACCCTTCGGGATTTACCGTCACGGATCCCTAATTAAATAATGGTAATAAGATTAATTATAAAGATGTAACATGATTTTAATAAATTAAGATTTGATTGGAATTGGATTATGTTTGAATTAGAATGTTTATTAATTGATCGATTGAACTCTATGTTTATTGTTATTGTGAAATCATTAGTTAAATAAATAAATATGAGTTGAATAAATATATGATTATTTAAATAATATTTAACTAAATATGAAGCAATTATAAATGTGTACACATATAAATATAACTTGTAATATATTAATTAATTAAAGAGAAACGTTAAATTATATAATAATCACATAATATATATATATATATATATATATATATATATCTTGGACTATTAACGAAAATCAAATTTTATAAATATAATTAATACATTTAAATACAATTGTTATAATTTTCAAAGAATGATACATATATATTGTTAGGCCACGATTTTTATACTGAGGATCCTTTATCCTTGACTGTCTTATGGATAGTTTATCCTTGAAATATACATCAGGATATAAAGGATCGACGATCCTAGGTATTGTTTGTTTACTAATGATTGCGTTTAGTATGGTGATGTGTTAGACAGGTATATCAACTGTAAGACGAACTTGCATCAATTATCCTCACAAGACAACCTTTAGCTGGAGCATGGATCCAGGATCCTAATTCAACATAGCTGATTCTGGATGAACTCTCTAGAAGATTGACGTTTAAATAATATCAACGGTATCTAGACCTGGTCTACCGCTTTGTTCGCTAGTGAGTGACTATCAGCACGTGGTCAAAGAGCACGTTCGTGAAGAATTGAAGACTAGCGGATTTATAGGGCGAAGTTGTTAAGTTTGTTAATTACTTTTTCCTTATATATTTGAGTATGATCGAGCTAGAAACACACATGTACTTATGCACACACTAGAGCAGAACTAAACACTCTCTCTATTCACTAGCTTTCGTTGTAATCTCGATCATAAACTCCACAAACACTTGTAATACCTTTTAGTTAATCAATAAACTCGACGGTGATAGTTTTCACCGTCCGGGGGTTTTTTGTGCCGGAGACCCCGATAATCATATACTCACCGACCAAATGATACCTTGTTGATCATTGACTAAAGTAATCCGACCAAAGATTATCTTGTTAATCCTTGACCGGAGTTATTTTACCAACGATTACCTCGATAAGTTTTGACCGAAGTAAGACTATCGTGATTAAGGGCTTTTTCCCTCGTGATCAAATCATTGTGTTCACCAATATTACAATCTACACTTGCTTTTACCGAGTTAGCACCTTACCTCACTTAACAAATTTGGATACGTGATCCTTGACAGATTTTTTGTCCAAAACAATTTGGCGCCCACCGTGGGGCAATTGGTGCTATAATCCATATTATTCTTATCATTCTCAACTTTTTCATACCTATATCACTATTAATGGCCTCTCAATCATCCTCTGCTTCATCAACCATGCCAGCTACGGCCCCTCTTTCTTCTAGGACTTTGCCACCGATGCCTCCGCCAATCACGGGAGCACCAAGGGCTGCTGCTGCTGGAAGCAAGACGCAACTACCAGTCTTCCAGAGCTCAAAAACTGTTGCTGCTGCCCCGGTGGTTAGTACTAACAGTGATGTTTCATCTATGTTTTCGCAGGTTAAAGTATACATGGAGCAGCAGAACAAGACCAACCAGAGGATCCTCCGTGAGATAGAAGATCTCAGGAAGATCAAGAGGCCAGCTGAGGATCTCACCCCCTTGATGCCCAGGATGCTGGATGTCAGCAGTCCAGAATCCATGGCGCAGTTCTCGCAAGGATTATCCATCCTTCAACCAGGGTCCATGGCTTAGCAGGCTCAAGGATCCTCACTATTTCAGCCAGGATCATCTATCCTTCAACAGGGATCCATGGGTCAGCAGAATCAAGGATCTTCATATTATCGGCAAGGATCGGTCATCCTTCCACAAGGATCCTATGGTACCCAACCTCTAGGATCCTTCATCCCGAATCAAGGATCCTTCTTTCCGAATCAAGGATCCTCGAGCGTCCAACATCAACGATCCTCCGAAGTCCATGAAGGAGATATAATCCCCATGCAGACCGTAGCTTCTGGAGGACCTACTCCAATTGCTGACTCCTCTTATCCCAGATACTCGTCTGGAATACCAAACTCCACCCAGCAGAGAGGTAACTGGTATGATCCTATATCTTTAGATACTAACTATGTTCCCATGCAGGATTCAGGTATCAACCAGGCCATGGCCAGAGAATTACAGAAGCTAAAGGATATGATATCCAGTGTCCAGAGAGTGATACGTCTAATCCCTGAAATACCGGAGGGGAGTCACAAATTATCTAGATTCGCTCCGCCCATATGTGATGCTGAAATCCCAAAGCGGTTTCAAACTTCCAACATGAAGACGTATGATGGGAGCACCGATCCTGAGGAACATATTGCCCAATATCGGGAGAGAATGGAAATTAATCCTGTACATGAGAAACTCAAAGAGGCTTGCCTTTGTAAAGGATTTGGAGCCACATTAACGGGAGCTGCACTAAAGTGGCTGCTAAGTCTTCCCCCCTTTCTCGGTTACATCTTTCTCTCATTTAGTTAATTTGTTTTACAATCAATTTTCCTGTAGTCGGAAGTTTGAGAGGTTGACCAGTGATTTGTATCGTGTTATCCAAACCAGTGATGAATCCCTTAGGAATTTCGTTACGAGGTTCGGAAAGGAAGCTCTAGAAATCCCAAACTTTGATATGACTACTGGTGTTGAAGCATTCAAGATGGGAATTCAAAAGAGCTCCCCTTTTTATGATGATTTAGTGATGACTCCATGTAGGACATTAGATGAAGTCAGAAGCAGAGCATTGAGATACATCCGCGTAGAAGAAGATAAAAAGATCCAGGATCGTCTCATTGGACAGACGAAACAAGAAACTCCTGAGAAGAATAAAGGATCCTGGAATAGGAACAACAATGCGAAGGCGTATGCCAAGTTCAACAATCAGAACGTACGGGCAGTTGAAGAAGGAGAAGGCAGCGAAGACTATCCTTGCATCTCCGACTATTGTTTCTCTATAGATACTCATGGCTTGATTTGTGCCATGAAGGATTTGGGAGAAAAAGCAAGGTGGCCCAGAAAAAATGAAAAGGTTGTCGGCTTCAAGGACAAGTCTAAATGGTGCGCTTTCCACGAAGATTTTGGCCACGCAACAGACGAGTGCATCGCCTTCAGGAAAGAAATTGGGTACCTTCTGAGCAAATGTCACTTTAAAGAACTCTTGGGAAGAAAGAAATCCAAGATCCAGGATCCTGAAGATCTTCCACAGAAAGCGACACCACCACCACCAGATGCTCATGTGATCAACTTCGTCTCCAGAGATTATGATCTATTTAAAGATTCGTGTACCATCAAAGAGAATTCCGTAGAGAAGTTCGAGTTGGATGATGAAAGAAGATCGCTCATCCCCACTACTCGAGTGAATGATCAGAGAATCATTTTCAAATCAAGGATCCAGGATCTTCAGCAGGACAAGCTGGATACGCAAGCAGTCAGTTTCATCTCTGGAGGATCAGACATATGTGGAACTTCTTTCTCCGCAGAAAAAAGACTTGCCAAGGAGATCAAGATGGATAACGGGGATCATCCGATAGTGTCAACAACATTAACTACAGACAAAAGAATCTTCTTCGATGAGGAAGACATGCTGAACATCCAGGATCCTCATCACGAAGGTTTGATTATTGCTTTATTTATCTCTAACCATTATGTGCGTAGGATCCTAGTGGACAGTGGCAGCTCGGTCAACATTATCCAACTTGATGTCCTGAAGAAGATAAACATCCCGCATTCAGAAATCATTCGTAGAACGTCGGTGCTGGTCGGCTTCAGTGGAGAAACCAAAAAGACATTGGGGGACATCAACTTGCCAATCTATATCGAAGGGTTAAATTCATATAAAAAATTTTGTGTTATAGATAACCTCTGCTGTTGCAATGTTATTTTAGGTAGGCCATGGCTCCATGGAATGAAAGCAGTAGCCTCAACATATCACCAATGTATCAAGCTACCTACCCCTTGGGGAGTCGTGAAGATAGTGGGTGATCAAGCGAAGGCCAGAAACAACTATTCATCATCAATGAAGCCAACAGCCAAACCAACCATAGCGTAGAAATTACAGCAACATCCTAGAAACGTGCTGGAGGCTCGGGAGAAAGATCCTAAAGAAGTATCATTGGACCCCGAAGATTCAGAAATAAAGGTGTTCCTAGGATCCAATATCCCCAGTAAGATCGAGGAGGATATAGTATCCTTCTTATCGCGATGAAGATCCACTTTTGCTTTCAAGCACTCGGATATGACAGGTATTTCAAAAGAGGTAATCACTCATAAACTCGGCCTTGATTTATCTGTAAAACCCGTCCACCAGAAGCGAAGGAAATTCTCTCCTGAGAGGAACAAGATCATACAAGAAGAAGTTGAAAAACTTCTTAAGGCCGGTATGATCAGAGAGGTTCAATATCCTCGATGGCTAGCTAATCTGGTCGTTGTTTCAAAAAAGAATGGAAAGTGGAGGGTGTGTGTCGATTTTACCGATTTAAACAAGGCATGCCCCAAGGATCCTTTCCCATTACCACATATAGATGCCATGGTGGATGCAACGGCTGGACATGAAATGCTTACCTTTATGGATGTTTCCTCTGGATTCCAACAAATTCAAATGGAACCATCTGATCAAGAAGATACAGCATTCATGACTCCAACCGGCATATATTGTTATACTGCTATGCCATTTGGACTAAGAAATGCAGGGGCAACATACCAAAGATTAGTCAACATGATGTTCAAGGATCAGTTGGGTAAGACTATGGAAGTCTACATAGATGACATGGCGGTGAAGTCAAAGAAAGCTGAGGATCACCTTAGAGACCTCGAGGAAGCATTCAATATCCTTGACCACTATAACATGAAACTAAATCCGTCCAAATGCCACTTCGGTGTTAAAGCTGGAAAGTTTCTGGGATATAAGGTCACAAAGAGAGGAATTGAAGCAAGTCCGGAGCAAATCAAAGCCATTGTCAATCTTAAATCTCCTACAAATGCCAAGGACGTCCAGAGACTCACCGGAAAAATAGAGGCCTTGAATAGATTCATCTCAAGATCCTCCGAGAAGTGCAAAGACTTCTATGATATTCTTAGAAAGAACAAGAAATTCGAGTGGACTGCAAAGCATGAAGCTGCACTTACAGCACTAAAGGATTACTTATCCTCAGCTCCAGCCCTAATGAAGCCTGTGGATGGAGAATCTTTGTATTTATATCTTGCAGTCTCAGGAAATGCAGTGAGTGCAGTCTTGGTAAAGGATCATGAAGGTGAACAACATCCTGTATACTATGTAAGTAAAAGTCTTCTAGATGCGGAGTCCAGGTATTCTCATTTAAAAAAACTAATTCTTGCACTTATTATGGCTTCCACTAAACTGAGACATTATTTCGAAACTCACCTTATTATTTTGAGAACTAACTATCCTGTAAAGAATGTTCTTAGAAAACCAGAATTGTCAGGTAGAATGGCTAATTGGGCTGTAAAATTGAGTGCACACGATATCCAATATGAGCCGAGAACCGCAATCAAGTCTCAAGCGCTAGCGGACTTTGTGGCTGATTTCACTAGTGATCTACAAAAAGAGGCTGACTTGGAAGTCCAACAACTAGAAAAGTCCAAAGATCCTTGGATACTCTTCACAGATGGAGCATCTAACGTAAGGGGAACATGATTAGGGATCCTACTGAAATCGCCACAGGGGGACATATTACCCCAATCCATAAATTGTGAGTTCCAGGCAACAAACAATGAAGCAGAATGCGAGGCGTTAATCGCAGGTTTGCAATTAGCCAAAAGCATGAGGATCAGGTATATTCAAGTTTATGTAGATTCTTTATTGATAACTAACCACTTTAACGGCTCGTATGCTGTTAAAGGTGAAAAACAAATGAAATATTTAGATATTGTGAAGGAATTGTCAAAAATCCTTCGAAATATTTAGTATACACAAGTACCGAGGGAAGAAAACGCTGGGGCAGATGCCTTAGCAAAATTAGCCTCATCTCTGAAGATTCCTGAAGATTTGAAAATCCCAATAATCCACATTCTCTCGCCAGCAATGGAAGAACAGGAAGTGGGAGAGATAAAAATGATAAAGTAGTCGTACTCTGGGATCCTTTATCCTCAAACAATAACGGATCATGGATCCATCCAATCAAGAACTACATTTAGACTGGAGAGCCACAGAGAATCCCAAGTCCTTCAAACTCAAGGTATCCCAATATATTTTGTTAAATGATATGGTATATAGAAAATCTCTTGCAGGTCCATATTTAAGATGCATCGAGGATCCTGAAATCCAAGAAGTGCTCAAGGATTTCCATGAAGGAGATTGCGGCAATCACACAGGTGGGAGAGCACTATTTTCCAGAATACTTAGAACTGGATACTTCTGGCCAACAATGAAGAAGGATGCGGTGGAATATTCAAAGAAATGTGATACTTGTCAAAGACATGCGAATATCCTTCATCAACCAGCAGAGCCTCTATATCCTCCTCATGGCCTTTCATGAAATGGGGTATGGATATTGTAGGCAAACTGCCAAAAGCACCAGGTGGAAAGGTCTTTATGCTTGCTATGACCGACTACTTCTCCAAATGGATTGAGGCAGAAGCGTTTGTACAAGTCCGAGAAAAGGAAGTAATATCTTTTATTAAACGAAATATTATAACTAGATTTGGTATTCCCGCTGAAATTGTTTGTGACAATGGTTCCCAGTTTATCGGGAAGAGAACCACTAACTTTTGTGACAGTTGGGGCATCAAAATGATTACTTCCACTCTGGTTCATCCTCAAGCCAATGGCCAAGCAGAGTCTAGCAACAAGATCATCATCAACAATCTAAAGAAGAAACTAGGATCCAAAAATGGAAAATGGGCTGAAGAACTTCCTTATGTTCTTTGGGCCGACATAACTACGCCCAAAAATGCAACAGGCCAAACACTCTTCTCTTTGGTGTTTGGATCAGAAGAAGTGATTCCCACAGAAATGCTGGTCCCTACTACAAGAACCAGCATCCGTGATCCTGAAGCCAACAAAGGAATCCTTCTTGAAGACTTGGATACTATAGAAGAACTCAGAGACCTAGCAAAGATTAGAATGGCAGCTTATCAACAAAGGGTAGCTGGGGCATACAACAAAAATATCAGAGTCAGAAGATTTCAAGAAGGAGATCTAGTATTGAAGAAAGCCTTCCAAAACACAACAAATCCGGCTGATGGGAAATTAGCGCCCAAATGGGAAGACCTTATCAGATTGAGTCAGAAGCAGGAAAGGGCGCATATCATTTGCTCACAATGGAAGGAAATAGACTACCGAGAGCATGGAATGCAGTCCACCTCAAGAAGTACTTTTTCTAATCAGGATCCCATATCCTGAGAGGATGTATTATCCTTAGAGAATCAAAGATCCTAAAATTGATAATATCTATCTAATTACTTATTCATTTTATATTCTTATTATTCTAAGGATAATGTATTGTTAACATTTATTTTTTCCAAGTTTTTTAAGTAACAATGCAGATTTCAATAAGAAGTTCAATGTCTAAGAGGTTGGCCACCTCTCCCTTACATTCAAGGTACTATCATATCTCTCTCGGCTTAGCCCACATTTGGATATGACTCCCGATGGTCATGTCCTCTAAGGTTTAAAGGTTTTCACCTTTCTTATAAATAGAGTTTCTACACTCTCGCCTGGAGCGCACGTTATCCAACGTATGCTCCGGGCAGCGGGACTAGTACACGCTTAGTGGCTGACAATTTCGTTGCTTTCGGCTATATGGAGGATCCTATGATATATGGTAGACGTACCATTTCCTAAGGTTTTAGGGGTATTCACCTCTTCCCAAGGGCCTTGTCGCCGGTATTAATTTTAAGGTTTTAGGGGTTTTCACCTCTTCTTAAGGGCCATGTCGCCAGTTTAACACCAGTTTAATTTCTTGGGCTTGTCCCCAGAATATTTGTTGGGCTTGTCCCCAGATTGTTATTGGGCTTGTCCCCAGAATATTTGTTGGGCTTGTCCCCAGTTTATTATTTGGGTTTGTCCCCAGCTTAATGGGTTTGATCCCGGTTAACATTATGAAATATTTGCAACAGAATCACTAAGTTGTCTACGAAGATCAAACACATAAGGATCCTGAATCCTAAAACTATCCCTTCAAGGATCGTTGAGAATTCAACATTTCTGGTAACTTAGGTCTATCTAGACCTTCTGGTATGATCTCTATTAATTAACCTTTGTGTTATATTTTTTTCAATGATTTTAAACATATCAGTTTAGAAGGCTATTCCTTTAAAATTGTTTTATAATTGGTTAACCTGTTTTAAGGATACTTTATCCTAGAATTTACCCTTTGAAAGAATTCTCTTATGAAATTTTTATCAATTATTAAAGATATGATTTCCTACTGTTTATTTTTTGAGAATATTTTATCCTAAAAGATTTTCTTAAGGATCTTTTATACTATACGTCTTTTACTTAAAATTATTTTCCAAATTATCAATAATGCTAAACTTATATTTAACAAGTGTTTGAAAATAAATAAACAAATAGATAGTCAAAAGATTTATATATTAACTAGAATAAGCCCTAAGGACTTATCCAAAATTACCTAACCCAGACTTCACCATACGAAAAGATGGACCATCCATCCGGGTTAAGTAGGAGTTACTAATAGTTCATAAAGTGCAGGAAACTAAAAACATGGGCAACAAAGTCTTCATCCCCACAAACAGAGGATCCCTCTACCTCTGTCACCCCGGCCAATTGTCTTAAGGATCATAGATCCTTCATCCTAGAAACTATTTTTTATTACAGACCATAGAATTTATTTATAAAAACATCAACACCAAATAAAAAGTGGGCTCGGGCCTTGTCTTTAATATCCTTCATCGCCCACTTAAGCTGCATCATCAACCGCAGCATCATTTCCCCCCTTGCTAGCTTCAACCTCCTCCTTAACGCCACTGGTCCTAGCCTCGGTTTTCTCAAGCATCTCCTCGTTGTCCGCACCACCAAGGTCGTCAAGAGCAGCCTTCCATTTCTCAACATCCCAAGCCGACTTGTCGAATACGGGATCACCGGCCTCCGTCGCCATCTTGATCCGCGCTTGGAAGGTTGACCTAGTAGCCCACACTTTGGCTTCATCAGTTGCTTGCTCTACTGCCTCTTGACGTTGGGCTTCAGCTGAGGATATCTAATCCTCCAATTGTTTCTTGAGTTGGATCATAGCCTTATCCTTAGCAACCGCAGCCTTCCCTAACCCTGCCATCTTCTCACTCATCTGAAGGATAGTCTTCTTATAATAATCCCTCATAGCAACCACAGCCTACCAATAAACTCCATGTCAAGATTGGGACAATACTGGATCCTAAATCACCAAAGTAGAAAATACGGTATACTTACGGAACAGACAATGTCGCAGTGAGTCTCGGGATCAGAGGATCTCTTCCTCTTGGAAGCTGCAGATTTGGCCCTGGTATTGTCGGTCATGGGCTCGGAGCTGGTACCAGCCTTTGAAGCCTTCTTCTTGGTAGCAGGAGAAGTAACCATGCAGTCAATGTCGTCAAGAGAGAACTTGAGTGCAGACTTTCCAGATTTCTTGGTGCCTGTGGAAGAAAAATCAACAGATAAGTATTCTATTTTATTCTAATTACTTTAAAATTATTAACTTACTTGACATGCTTGCACTTGAGGGGATATCACAAAAGCCTTCAACAAAACGAGCTTGAAAGGTTCTAACTGCGGTATCCAGTTCCAGGAACCGTTTTGCTTTTTCTTCTGCTCCAGGTAATTTGCTCAGCGAAGCGAAGTTCTCAACTACAGAAAACAAAAACAGTGTATGGATAAAGATTGAAGAATAAAGGATCCTGATACTCCTTAAGGATCCGGGATCCTACCCTTCGTGACCCACGTTGAATGGAGATCAGTCCCCCTGGTATCGAGTCGCGTTTAATGAAGAAAAATTGATTCTTCCACACGGAATCATTTAACGTGGCCTTGGAGATCGGATGGGGCTGTCGGGGCTTGGATTTGAAAATAAAACGGGAAGAACCGAAGGTAGTGAGGGTATACAGATATGACAACTCCGGAGGGCTAAAATCAATTTTTTCCTCCTCAACGATTCTTTCGATAGTGATAAGAACTCTCCAAATCATTGTCATAGCTTGTATGTAAGATATTCCAGTAGAATTAAAAAAGCTTTGGGTAAAAGGTGGAAAAGGGTATTTATAGCCGATAAGAAAGGGAGTTGCCGGAAAGCAGATCCAAACCTTTGAGTAAATATCGCATCTAATGCTGGATTCGTAGGGTCGGAACAGGGTTTCTAGAGGAAATAATGTATGAAAACTGTCAACTTCGGGATCCGTGAGCTTACAAATTTCAGAAGATGGGTTAGAAAGTAGACCTTGGGGTTCCATTTCGACTAGTTTATAACCACTGGATGGTTGTTCAGAAGGTTTAGAAGGGGCCGGAGAAGAAGAAGAAGCGGCGGACATGATTAAAGAAAATAAGATGCAGAGGTTAGAAGAATACCTGATGCGTCGGATGAAGGTGTATATAATCAAAGATATAGGGCGGCATATATAGACGGTTATAATTAACCTTGGGGGCTAAATGGTAAATTTTCAGGCAGAACCGTCCCATCATTTAGTTTTCACGGGATTTCAAATTTCAAAATGACAGTTGTGCTCCATTGTCACCCGCCATTTTGGGGGCAATTGTTAGGCCACGATTTTTATACTGAGGATCCTTTATCCTTGACTGTCTTATTGATAGTTTATCCTTGAAATATACATCAGGATATAAAGGATCGACGATCCTCGGTATTTTTTGTTTACTAATGATTGCGTTTAGTATGGTGATGTGTTAGACAGGTATATCAACTGTAAGACGAACTTGCATCAATTATCCTCACAAGACAATCTTTAGCTGGAGCATGGATCCAGGATCCTAATTCAACATAGTTGATTCTGGATGAACTCTCTAGAAGATTGACATTTAAATAATATCAACGGTATCTAGACCTGGTCTACCGCTTTGTTCGCTAGTGAGTGACTATCAGCACGTGGTCAAAGAGCACGTTGGTGAAGAATGGAAGACTAGCGGATTTATAGGGTGAAGTTGTTAAGTTTGTTAATTACTTTTTCCTTATATATTTGATTATGATCGAGCTAGAAACACACATGTACTTACGCACACACTAGAGCAGAACTAAACACTCTCTCTATTCACTAGCTTTCGTTGTAATCTCGATCATAAACTCCATAAACACTTGTAATACCTTTTTGTTAATCAATAAACTCGACGGTGATAGTTTTCACCGTCCGGGGGTTTTTTATGCCGGAGACCCCGATAATCATATACTCACCGACCAAAGGTTACCTTGTCGATCATTGACTAAAGTAATCCGACCAAAGATTATCTTGTTAATCCTTGACCGGAGTTATTTTACCAACGATTACCTCGATAAGTTTTGACCGAAGTAAGACTATCGTGATTAAGGGCTTTTTCCCTCGTGATCAAATCATTGTGTTCACCAATATTACAATCATACACTTGCTTTTACCGAGTTAGCAACTTACCTCACTTAACAGATTTGGATACGTGATCCTTGACAGATTTTTTGTCGAAAACATATATATATATAATATATATATATATATATATATATAACTAATATAAACAAATTTATAAAGATGTTCCATGACGAGAAATCATCAATATTGGTGTCGGGTTTTAATAAAGTAAAGTTCATTAGTATTAAGATACAACTATAATACACACACACATATATATATACATACATAAACGAAAACCTCTATTGAGATTTACGGACAAGAAAATGTAACTTGAATGTTGTTTTAACAAAATAATGCTTATTTTATATTTAATATTAATTATATTGGGTTTTTAACAACTAAAACAGAGAGAATCATATTTATTCAACAAAATGCGGCAGGGGAGGCTCGAACCCGCACCCCAGCCGACACAACATGTTTAAAATACACGCACCAGCCTTGTGGGCTGGTGCTTAACACAAGTCTTAAACGAGAACAAAAATCTATAACCAATACCCCTTTCATCCCCAAACCCCAACAATACCTAATAATCTGGATTCGTTTCTCTGCTTACTGATTGTTAAATAAATGTGTGGGTTATTGAGTCATGCTTATAGGCGACCAGGAAGAACAAATTAATTACCTCGAACGAGGATTGACTGATGATGAACAACGAGATGAGAATGACGACCAAACACGAAGAGATTGGACAAGTTTCAAGTTTAGTTAATCAAATTAAACATATGGTTTTTGATTGCGCTGCATATATTAACGTATCTACCAAATTATTGTGTTATCATATTCTGTTAAGGCATAATTCGTTTTATGATATGTGACGGGTTCTAAAAATAAAAATGCACGTTAAATTGATCGAGTTTCCAAAAATTCAGGTGTCGGTAGAGACGCATAAGGTATGTGAATAATCTCCACAGATCAATTCCACGTATAGCGCGCGGATTAAGCCACAAGATATCCAAATGGTTCGCGAATTCGGGTTTGGAATTGGGTTACGGGTGTGGGTAAAGATGATGATGGTAATAGTTTGTTAATATTTGCAAATAGATACTTAAAGTTTAGATGTGGATACATAAAGAGTTAAAACTAAAGTTTAGGGGTAAAAATATTGATAATTGGAAGTTATATCGATAAATTAAATAAATAATAAAATAAAAATAATTCGAATAATATGACGTTTTATAGATTAAAAGTACCCGAAAACGAAAACGATTCGGGTATTGGTACTTGTTTAATAAATGAAAAACCCATGTTGTTACATTTACCATACTAACGTACATGCTATTTGTTTGATTTTGATGACTAGGAAAACATATTTGTTTACATTGAAGATGTCAAGCAAAGAATTAGAGGATTCCAAGAAAAGGTTTAGTTATTTTTTTTTTATGAGTAACACAATTTCATTTCATGGTAGAAACATAGATATTACATCAACATAGCAGGTAGGCGGGCAACAAGCTGCATGTCGGAAGATTAAACTTTGTTTTCCTTTATAGTTATGTTACTAAATTTCACTTTTTCAACTGCATGATAAATGACACGATATGGACTAGGACTATGAAGGATGTTTAGAGGGTTTTAGTTGACAGTTTGATCATCTTTCATATACGGGATTTGGGCACTAAAGAGTAAAGAAATTTGTGCCTAAATTATCAGAAGAGAAGGATAAAGAGAAGAACAAAGCTAAAGCAATTTTAATTTTTTTAGTGGGCTGGTTATCGGAAGATTTTATTGAGTGCAACACAGGTTTTGTAAAATGCAAGAAAAAAGCATATGTTGGAGATCATGAAGCCTTAAGTTCTAGCCGTTTTTTTCATACAAGAATGAAAGGCTCCAGAACCTAAATATCCGTTAACGACATGACTGATTTGATGTTTTCTGAATATCAACCTTCTGGAAACGTAGGAATTTTCAAGTTTTTGGTGCATTTTATATCAATGTACTTAACACTATGTCTAAATAGCCATAACTGAAACCTTAACGATTTTTGTGGTAACATTTGAACGTTGTTAGAGATTTCGGTTTTAAAATACTAGTTCTCTCTAATTGTCACCTCAATCGCATGTCACACTAACTCGATACACACACAAGCGTATGGTAAACATTAGTCACTAACCAACATATTAAACAACCAAATACACTAATACAAAGACTAAGCGACTAGTCTGTTCAACTCCCATCACTTGTCACATTTTAGCGTACTTACTGTTTTGGACAAAAATCAGCTAAGGATAATATATCCAAATATGTTATATGAGGTTTAGTGCTAAATTGATAACAATGAATATATGAACAAAATAAAGAGGAACACCAGGATTTGTTGCGAGGAAAAACCCCTTGATCTTGTTTGATCAAAGGGAAAAAACTCCGGGTGATGACAACTCGTCTATCACCACTTTATTAATATCAAAATCGGGTTACAGTTGGTGGAGTTTATGATCAACGAATACAATAAAGCTATGTGTGTGTTTTTACAGAGAACTCAATAGTTATAGTATGTGCGAGTGTAATTGTGTAAGTGTCCTAGTATTGATCATAAACTCGATATAAAAAGAAAACAAATTAACAACTAACTAGTCCTACATTTCCGCCATCTCCCCACTATCTCCAACGTTGCTTTTGACCACGTTCTTAAGAAGTCCAAGTAGCGAGAATTATGGTGGAATAAGCCTTGTAGCCGTTGCTCTTATTGTGTAATAGCCTACACACAAGAGACAATTATTAATAATACTAAGTTCTAAGTATCCTTGATCCTATCACAGCTCCGGAACCCTTCAGAAGGATAATTGATCCACATCTATCATCAAGAATAACATATCGTTAGTATCAAAATTATCTGCTCTAACAATTGCCCCCAAAATGGCGGGTGTTTATGCTTTACAGCTGGCATTTTGAAATTTGAATCCTGCAAAAAGTAGATGATTAGACAGTCGCAAGAGATATTAATTATTTAACCCTTGATATTAATCATAACCGCCTATAACCCTTTTATAACACACATCCAGGAAGCTCATCAGGTATCCTTTCTTCTCTCTTTATTCTTTTAATTTTTCCGATAACATGTCTGTCGCTTCTTCTTCATCTCCTCCCTCTAAGTCGTCTAACCAGTCCTTCAACGACTCCGGCTTGATGGAGATGCAATCCCAAAACCTCATAGCCAATCCTTCTATGGAGATATGCAAGTTCACTGATCCCGAGATAGACGAGTTCCGATCACTGTTTCCGCCGGAAACCATTTTCCGACAGTATGACTCCGGCGTTCAATGCGACACTTACTCTCGAACCTGGGTGTGTTTTCCGGATTGTCCCTTTCTCATTGGCTACACTTATCCTTTTTCCCCTTTCACACAGAGTTTCTTTGAAACCACGAGCATATCTTATATCCAAGCTATGCCCATGATTTGGAGGGTTCTAGCTACCATTGAGAGGATTGTTGAAGAAAAGGAGATTGACTTTGGCATCCCGGAATTGTCTCACCTGTATACCCTAACCACTCACGGTCCAAGACGGTTCATACTGAAGTCCAAGCCTCGACAACCCTATCCGATTTCAAAAGTGACCTTAAATGATTCCCTTTGGAGGATTTAGTTTTTCTTCGTAAATCGCAACTCCAAACCTGGTGGGGCTGATTTACCTTTGAAATGGATAAAAAAGGGTAGGATCCTGGATTCTTAACAAGACATGATCCATGATGACCGATCTAACTCTAAATCTTTTTTCTTTTTCATGATTTGCAGTTGAGAATTTTGCTTCCTTGGCCAAGTTACCTGGAACAGAAAAAAAACAAAACGGTTCCTTGCACTTGATACCGAGGTCTGAACTTTTCGAGCCCGATTTGTCGAAGCTTTCTGCGAGATCTCCTCAGACTCAAACATGTCAAGTAAGACTAGTATAATAAATAGAAACAATTAAGAATAGTTAGAATACTTATCTATTGTTTGACTTGTGCAGGAGCTAAAAAATTTCAGAAATCTGCCAGCAAATTCTCTTTGGAGGATATCCACAGCATGATCACTCCTCAAGATATCAAGAAGGAGGCACTGAAGGCAGCAACTACTTCTGAGCCGAAAACCGCAACTACCAGAGCCAAGTCAGCTGCTTCCAAGAGAAAGAGATCCTCTGAGCCCGAAACCCACTTTGATGTGATCCTCACTGTAAGTATCCTGTATCCTGCGCTTATGTATTTAAGGATCCAATATCCTTCTAATCCTCACTCAATTATTGGTTACAGGCTATGAATGCTTTCAAGGACCACTATGAAATGACTGTGAACCAAATGAGCGAGAAGCTGTCTGGGATGGGGAAGGTTGTGGTTACCAAGGATAAGGCCTTAATCCAGCTTTCAAAGGACAAGAAGCAGTTGGAGGATCAGCTATCCTCAGCAGAACCCCAACGCCAAGAAGAAGTGAAGCAGGCTACAGAAGAGGCCAAAATGTGGGCTGCCAGGTCGGTGCTCTAGGCAAGGATTAAGATGGCAACGGTGGCCAGTGATCCTGCTTTTGATAAAGCAACCTGGGATGTGATGAAGTGGAAGACTTCTCTGGCGGCTCTTGGTGGCGAAGAGGATGTAGAGATGGCTGAGGAGAACGAAGCAGGGACTAGTGGGGTCAAGGATGTGGTGGAAGCTGGTGAAAGAGCAGGTGCTGCGGAAGGCGAGAAATCCACGTGAATGGGGGATGCAGGATATTGAAGGCAAGGCCTGAGACTATTTTTTTTATGTTGATGTTTTTATGAACAATGGTTATTGTTTGTAACAAACACTAGTAATTAGGGTTTAAGGATCAATGATCCTCAAGACAATTTTCAGGGGTACCGAAGGTGGATGGATCCTCTGTTTTATGAGGATGAAGCCTTTGGTGCCTCTGACTTTTATTTTCCTGCACTTTAAGAACGATTAGTAACACCTGCTTAACCCGAGTGGATGGTCCATCTTTCGTATGGTGAAGTCCGGGTTGGATTTTGGATAAGTCCAGGTGACTTATGTTAATAATAATCAAAAACTTTTGACTATTTGCTTGTTATTTATTATTTTGAAGATTTGTTTGATATAGTCTTAGCTTTATTGAGGGTTTTAAGAAATAATCTTGAGTAAGAAATTTTCGGATATAATATCCTTAAGAAAAATAATTAAAAAATAATTTAGGATAGAATATCCTTATAGAAATAATTCAAAGATTTTAAATTTTTAAACAACAAGATTTATTAGAATCCTAGCCAAACCAATATAAATTTTCAAGTAGAAATCATACCATAAGGTCTAAGTAGATCTAGGTTACCATAAGTAATGAGCCTTCTATTATCTTTGTAGAAGCAATTTACGGATTTTGAATCCATCAATCTTGATTCTCATAATTGAACTTAGGATATCTGTTGCAAAGAACTTATAATATCAATTGGGGTTAAACCCGTTAAGCTGGGGACAAGCCCAAATAATAAACTGGGGACTAGCCCGTGCAACTAGGGACAAGCCCATGAACTGGGGACAAGCCCAAAAACTAGAAACAAGCCCAAAAACGGGGGGGGGGGGGGGGGGAAGCCCATAAACTAGGGACAAGCCCAAACTGGGGACTGGCCCAATATACGGATGTTAACCGGGGACTCGCCCAAACCGGGATTTAGCCCAAATGTGAGATAACATGAAAATGTTATAAACAGGTGGAATGGTACGTCTACCATAAATCGTAGGATCCTCCATATAGCCGAAGACAACGAAATTGTCAACCACTAAGCGTGTACTGGTCCCGCTGCCCCGAACTATACGTTGGATAGCGTGCGCTACAGGTGAGAATGTAGAAACTCTAATTCGTAAGAAAGGTGAAAACCTTTAAACCTTGGAGGATATGACCATCAGGGGTCATACCCAATCGTGGGCTAGGCCAAGGGAAAAAAATCAGTACCTTAAATGTAAAGGAGAGGTGGCCAACCTCTTGATCATTGAATACCTCATTAATATCCTTCATTGTTACTTAAAACTTGGAAAATACAAGTGTTAAGAATATGTTATCCCTAAATAAGAAAGAATCAAAAATGAATAAGTGATTAGACAGATACACCGATCTTAGGATTCTTGATCCTTTAAGGATACTTGATCCACAGAGGATACTTGATCCTGATCAGAAAAAATATTTCTTGAGGTTGATAGCATTCCATGCTCTTGGTAACCTGTTTCCTTCCATAGTGAGCAAATGATATGCCCCATTTCTGGCCTCCAATTCAATCAAATAATGACCTTCCCACTTGGGAGCTAGTTTCCCATCTGCCAGATTGGTTGTATTCTGGAAGGCTTTTCTCAAGACTAGATCTCCTTCTTGAAATCTTCTGATCCTAATATTTTTGTTGTATGCCCCAGCTACCCTTTGTTGATATGCTGCCATTCTGATCTTGGCTAGGTGTCTGAGTTCTTCAACAGTATCCAAGTCTTCAAGAAGGATTTCCTGATTGACCTCAGGATCACGGATGCTTGTTCTGGCTGTCGGAACCACAATTTCTGTGGGATTACTGCTTCTGAACCAAACACCAATGAGAAGGGTGTTTGGCCTGTTGCATTCTTGGGTGTTGTCCTATCAGCCCAAAGAACATAAGGTAGCTCTTCGGCCCATTTTCCTTTCTTGGATCCTAGCTTTTTCTTTAAGTTGTTGATGATTATCTTGTTGTTAGACTCCGCTTGACCATTAACTTGAGGATGTACTGGAGTGGAGGTAATCATCTTGATGCCCCAGCTGTCACAAAAGTTACTGGTTCTTTCCCCAATAAACAGGGAACCATTGTCACAAATAATTTTTGAAGGAATGACAAATCTAGTAATAATATTTCTTTTAATATAGGATATCACCTCTTTTTCGCGGACTTGAACAAAAGCTTCTTCCTCTATCCACTTTGAAAAGTAGTCAGTCATTGCAAGCATGAATACTTTTCCTCCTGGTGCCTTAGGTAGCTTACCCACAATATCCATGCCCCATTTCATGAAAGGCCATGATGAGAATATAGGATACATAGGTTCTGCTGGTTGATGAAGGATGTTCCCATGTCTTTGACAAGCATCACACTTCTTTCATTATTCCATGGCGTCTCTCTTCATAATTGGCCAATAGTATCCTGTTCTCAGAATCCTTGAGAATAGGGCTCTACCTCTAGTGTGATTACCACAATAACCTTCGTGAAAGTCTTTGAGCACCTCTTGAATTTCAGGATCCTCAATACACCTCAAGTATGGACCTTCAAGAGATTTCCTGTATAGCAGATCATATAATAAAATGTATTTTGATACCTTGAGTTTGAAAGATTTAGGATTCTTCATGGTTGGAATCTCTCCAGTTTGAATGTATCTTTTGATTGGGAGGATCCAGGATCCTTGGTTGTTTGGGGATGATGGATCCCAAAGTACAATTTGTTTGTTAGTTGTTATCTCTCCAACTTCTTATTCTCCTATTGCTGGCGAGAGTATATGAATGATTGGGATCTTCATGTCTTCTAGAATCTTCAAAGATGAGGCTAAATTTGCCAAGGAATCTGCCCCAGCGTTCTCTTCCCTTGGTACCTGTACAATGCTAAACAATTCGAAGGATTTTGCTAATTCCTTCACAATTTCTAGATATTTTATTAGTTTTTCTCCTTTAACAGCATATGAGCCATTAAAGTGGTTAGCAATCAACAACGAGTCTATATATACTAGAAGAAACCTGATCCTCATGCACTTAGATAATTGTAAACATGCGATCAGAGCTTCATAATCTGCCTCATTGTTAGTTGCTTGGAATTCATAGGCTATAAACTGGGGTAATATGTCCCCCTATGGAGATTTCAGTAGGATACCTAATCCTGTCCCTCTTACGTTAGATGCTCCATCTGTGAAGAGGATCCAAGGATCCTTGGTTTCTTCTAGTTGCTGGACCTCTAGGTTAGCTTCCTTTTGCATATCACTGCTGAAATCAGCCACAAAGTCTGCTAGTGCTTGCGATTTGATGGTTGTTCTAGGCTCATACTGAATATCATATGCACTCAGCTTCACAGCCCACTTGGCCATCCTTCCTGACAACTGTGGTTTTCTAAGCACATTCTTAACAAGATAAGTAGTTCTCAAAATAATAGTATGTGTTTCAAAGTAATGTCTCAATTTAGTAGAAGCCATAGTCAAAGCAAGGATTAATTTTTCTAAATGAGAATACCTGGCTTCTGCATCTAAAAGACTTTTACTTACATAATAAACGGGATGTTGTTCACCTTCATGATCCTTCACAAGGCCATCACTTACAGCATTTCCTGAGACAGCTAGGTATAGGTATAAGGATTCTCCATCCACCGGCTTCATCAGAGCTGGTGCTGAGGATAAGTAATCCTTTAAGGCTTTTAGGGCAACTTCATGTTTCTCTGTCCATTCAAACTTCTTGTTTTTCTTAAGGATGTCATAGAAGTCTTTGCATTTCTCGGAGGATCTGGAAATGAATCTGTTGAGAGCAGCTATTCTTCTTGTCAGCCTTTGGACATCTTTAGCATATGCAGGAGACTTCAAGTTGATGATGGCTTCTATCTGCTCTTGGCTTGCTTCTATCCCTCTTTTGGTCACCATATATCCTAGAAACTTTCTAGCCTTAACACCAAAATGGCATTTTGACGAATTCAGTTTCATGTTATACTGGTCGAGGATATTGAATGCTTATTCAAGGTCTCTGAGGTGATCCACAGCTCTTTTTGACTTCACCACCATATCATCTATGTATACCTCCATAGTCTTTCCTAACTGATCCTTGAACATCATGTTCACCAATCATTGGTATGTTTCCCCTGCATTTCTTAGTCCAAATGGCATAGCAATATAACAGTATATGCCGGTAGGAGTCATGAATGTTGTATCCTCTTGATCAGATGGTTCCATCTGAATTTGTTGAAATCCAGATGAAGCATCCATAAAGGTGAGCATCCCATGTCCTGCCGTTGCATCCACCATGGAATCTTTATGTGGTAACGGGAAAGGATCCTTGGGGCATGCCTTGTTTAAATCAATAAAATCGACACACACCCTCCACTATTCATTCTTTTTAGAAACAACAATCACATTTGCTAACCATCGAGGATACTTAACCTCTCTGATCATACCGGCCTTATGAAGTTTTTCAACTTCTTCTTGTATGATCGTGTTCCTCTTCTTGCATGATCGTGTTCCTCTCAGGAGCGAATTCCCTTTGCCTCTAATGAACGGGTTTAACAGATAAATCAAGGCCTAACTTGTGAGTAATTACCTCCTTAGAAATACCTGTCATGTCTGAATGTTTGAAGGCAAACGTAGACTTTCTTCTTTTTTGGAAGGATATTATATCCTCCTCGATCTCACTAGGGATACTGGATCCTAGGAACACTTTCACATCTGGATCCTCGGGGTCCAAGGATACTTCCTTTAAGTCCTTCTCACGAGCCTCCAACACGTCCCTAGGATGTTGCTGTGGTTGTTATGCTATCGTTTGCTTAGCTGCTGGCTTCATCGATGAAGAGTAGTAGTTTTTGACTTCGACTTGGTCACCATCTATCCTTACTACTCCCCAAGGAGTTGGTAGTTTGATGCATTGATGGTAAGTAGAGGCCACTTCCTTCATCCCATGTAGTCAAGGCCTGCCTAAAATAATATTGCAACAAGAAAGGTTATCTATAACAAAAAAATTTTGGTAAGAGTTTAACCCTTCGATGTATATTGGAGTTTGATATCCCCGAATGTCTTCTTGGTCTCTCCACTGAAGCTGACTAACACCGACGTCCTCGGGATGATTTCTGAATCTGTGATGTTCATCTTCTGAAGGACATCATGTTGGATGATGTTGACCGAGCTTCTACCATCGACAAGGATCCTGCGTACATAATGGTTAGCAATAAACAAAGTAACAATCAAACCGTCGTGATGAGAATCCTGGATGCTTGATTCATCTTCTTCATTGAAGAAGATCCTTTTGTCTGTTGTCAAGGTGGTGGATATAACCGGTCATTCCCCGAATCCAACTTGGTCTCCTTGGCCAGCCTCTTAGCTGCTGAGAAAGAAGTTCCACATATGTCTGACCCACCGGAAATGAAGTTAATCACTTGAGCATCTAGTGGGGGCGGAGTTGCTTTTTGGGGAGCCTCTTCGGGATCCTGAATCCTGGACTTCTTTCTTCCCAACAGTTCCTAAAAGTGGCCCTTGCTTAGGAGGTATCCGATTTCCCTCCTCAAACTGATGCAATCGTCCGTCATGTGGCCAAAATCCTCATGAAAGGCACATCATTTGGATTTGTCTCTGATGGTGGTTGACTTCTCGTTCTTTCCGGGCCACCTTGCCTTCTCCCCTAGATCCTTCATGGCACAAATCAAGCCATGGGTGTCTTCGGAGAAGCAATATTCTGAAATGCTGGGGTAATCCTCATCATCATCATCTTCTTCAACAGCTCGAACATTTTGATTGTTGAATTTGGAGTACGGCTTCGAATTGTTGTTTCTATATGAGGATCCTTTATTCTTGTCAGGGGATTCTTGCTTCGTTTGAACCCCTAACCGTTCGTGGATCTTTTTTTCATCTTCCAGCCGTATGAACCTCAATGCTCTGTTCCTCACTTCATCTAAAGTCCTGCAAGGAGTCATCACAATATCATCATAAAAGGGGGAGCCCTTCTGAATTCCCATCTGGAATGCTTTAACAGTAGTAGTCATGTCAAGATTAGGGATTTCTAGAGCTTCCCTGCCAAACCTTGTAACGAAATCCCTAAGGGATTCATCACTGGGTTGGATAACGTGGTATAAATCACTAGTTAACCTCTCAAATTTCCTACTACAGGAAAATTGACCGTTGAACAAGTTAACTAAGTGTGAGAAATAAGTAACAGAAAAGGGAGGAAGACTTAGCAGCCATTTCGAAGCAAATCCTGATAGTGTGGCTCCAAAACCTTTGCATAGACAAGCCTCCTTGAGCCTCTCAGGAATTGGATTAATTTCCATCCTTTCCCTGTATTGGGCTACATGCTCCTCAGGATAAGTGGTCCCGTCATACAATTTCACGTTGGGGGTTTGAAAGTGTTTCGGATCTCCTCGTCACAGATTGGTGGAGTGAATCTGGATAACTTGTGGCTTCCCTCCGGTATCTCAGGAATTGGACGGATCACCCCTGGTATGCTGGATATCATATCCTTGAGTTTCTGCAGTTTCTTAGCCATAGCTTGGTTGATACCTGTGTCCTGCATGGAACCATGGTTAGCATTTAAGGATGTAGGATTATACATGTTACCTCTTTGTTATGTAAAGGTCGGCATTTTAGAAGAGTGGCTGAGGTAAGAAGCGTCTGCTACAGGAGTTAGTCCACCCGAAGCTATAGTGTGCATAGGGATTATATCTCCTTCATGGACCTCGGAGGATCGTTGATGTTGAACCCCTAAGGATCCTTGATCCTGGAAGAAGGACCCTTGATTGTGGACAAAGGATCCCAGTGGTTGAGAGTTGAAGGATCCTTGAGGATATGATCCATAGGATCCTTGTTGAAGGATGGATGATCCTTGTTGGAAAGTTGAGGATCCTTGATATTGCTGACCCATGGACCCCTGGTGAAGGATAGGTGATCCTTGCTGAAAAGTTGAGGATCCTTGAGCTAATTGACCCATGGACCCCGGTTGAAGGATGGATGATCCTTGCGCATGTTGAGCCAAGGATCCTGGAGTAGTGAAATCCAACATCCTAGGCACTAGAGGAGTCTGATCCTCTGCCGGCCTCTTAGTCCTCTTGAGGTCTTCTATCTCCCGAAAGATCCTCTAGTTAGTCTTGTTCTGCTGCTCCATGTAAGCCTTAACCTGCGAAAACATAGAGGAAACATCATTGTTAATATTAACCACCGTAGCGGCAGCAGTGGTTTTCGAGCTCTGGAATACTGGTAGTTGCGTCTTGTTTCCAGCAGCAGTAGCCCGTGGGGCTCCCGCGATTGGCGGAGGCATCGGAGGCAAGGTTCTTGATTAGAGAGGAACCGAAGATGGCATGGTTGATGAAGCAGAGGTTGATTGAGAGGCCATTGAAAGTGATATGGGTAAGAAAAAATTGAAAATTGATAGGAATAATATGGATTATAGCACCAATTGCCCCACGATGGGCACCAAATTGTTTTGGACAAATATCAGCTAAGGATAATATATCCAAATATGTTATGCGAGGTTTAGTGCTAAATTGATAACAATGAATATATGAAAAAAATAGAGAGGAACACCATGATTTGTTGCGAGGAAAAACCCCTTGATCTTGTTTGATCAAAGGGAAAAAACTTCGGGTGATGACAACTCGTCTATCACCACTTTATTAATATCAAAATCGGGTTACAGTTGGTGGAGTTTATGATCAACGAATACAATAAAGCTATGTGTGTGTTTTTACAGAGAACTCAGTAGTTAGAGTATGTGCGAGTGTAATCGTGTAAGTGTCCTAGTATTGATCATAAACTCGATATAAAAAGAAAACAAATTAACAACTAACTAACTAGTCCTACATTTCCGCCATCTCCCCACTATCTCCAACGTTGCTTGTGACCACGTGCTTAAGAAGTCCAAGTAGCGAGAATTATGGTGGAATAAGTCCTGTAGCCATTGCTCTTATTGTGTAATACCCTACGTACAAGAGACAATTATTAATAATACTAAGTTCTAAGGATCCTTGATCCTATCACAGCTCCGGAGCCCTTCAAAAGGATAATTGATCCAGATCTGTCATCAAGAATAACATATCCTTAGTATCAAAATTAACTGCTTTAACACTTACATGATACCATACTCAGATATGGTCACTCAAACGAGTTGTATCATGTAATGACCCATTTCATTTCATTTTCACGTTGATACTATTAATTCTCATCTCAAGCCTTGACTACATAGCGTCGTAGATTAAAAAGATTTGTTATAACCTAGAAAACCATCATACAAACTTTAATCATCTTCCTCCCCGTCCTTGGTGGTCTCTCTTCATCAATCGTCTCAAGGTAGCCATACTATCAACAAACCCTAATCCCCATTATCCTTCAACATCGATGTCAATTCAAGATTCTAAAGTCTGTTTCAAAGACGTCCTTTCCGATCAAAAGTATGTTCGTTTGTTAATCTACTGATTTCTTGATATTTAGTTTAATTATAAATAAAATCCTAAACTTATTTGATTTTTGTTTAATTATTCTACATGAACATCAATGGCAATTCAAAGCTGTTACTTCTGATTTGCAAGCATCCTTCCCAATCAAAGCTATGTTCATTCATTAACGGTTTGGTTTTTTGATATTTTGTTAAATTATACATAAACCCTTAGTCGTATTGTTATTTTGTTTTTGTGATTTAACTCAAATAGGGCTTCAGTTTTCGGTAACTCTATGATGTTGTAAGTTTAAGTCAATTTCAGTAATTACTTTTTGGAGATGATGAACAGTCAAAATGTATATTTGATTACAAAAGTCAAAATGAAGTTTGTTTTGAAATACCGCATCTGATACGTTGTTGACTAATAGTTTGTTTGAATAATGTTTATTATTATTATTATTATTATTATTATTATTATTATTATTATTATTATTATTATTATTATTATTATTATTATTATTATTATATCAATCGATGGCCTTGAATTGCTCTAAGCATATGATGGAGGTGACATAGTAAGTAGTGCATGTTAGTTCTATATACACACATATAGACAATCAGACACATTCGACCCATTAGCAATAAATCATAACCTGTTTTTAAATATTTTTGTTATCACTCTCACATGTACTTGCACTATGAAGCGAAGTGTGTGCATGCTTTCAAGGATACCACATGACAAGACTAGTAACACATATTTCTAATACTAAGGCAAAATGAATTAAGTTTTATCTAAGAGGACTTCCACATAAGGTTAGAATGTATAATAGAGCGAATCGACCTGCTACATTTGTCTCTGCTATGGATCAGGCAGAGGATTGTATATGACGATGTGGACAATGAGGACGAGGAGATAGTTAAGGAGAAAGGAAAGAAGCTAGACTGGAAGATTGATATTGATGAAGATGAACCACTCAAGAAGAATACAGAGAAAGACGAGATTACTGTGCGCAACAAGTGTGAAAAGAGGCACTCGGGAGAGTGCAAATTAGGGACAAATGCATTCTACAGATGCGAAAAGGTAAAAACTTTCTTGGAATGCATGGACTACCACAAACGTCATAGCTGTGGAAGAGGTGGAGACCTAGCAAGGGAATGCAAGAAGTCGAGGATAGAGGGGAATACTTAGAGCTTGCCAGCTCACTCGAAGGACTTCATAACGGAGCATTCAAGAAGCGTAGTTTTGTCATAAGTTTTACTTTATGTAGGACTAGTAAACGACTTCGTGTGTTGTTTTATATTTAGACAATTTTTATTTGAGATTTTTTATGGATAAAGTTTTTTCATGAATGATGTCTGTTGAGAATGATAATCATGTGATCATGATCTAAGATTCATCTTAAACGGTGAGGTTAGAAGAGTATGGTAAGTGTCCCCGTGATGGATAGTGTTAGGGCATAGAATTTATGCCGAGGATCCTCTATCCTTGAATTATTTATGGATCAATTATCCTTGTGATATGCTCCAGGTTACAAAGGATCAAGGATCCTTGGTATTATTTGTTTACTACTGATTTTATTTTAGTGGTATTGTGTTTGATAGATATAACGGTTAGATATAAAAAATCACGTTGTTCATCCTTGTTTCGTTTATATAATCATTATTGACATCATAGCACTAAACCTCACATTACAAATTTGGTTATTTGATCCTTTGCCGATTTTTGACCAAAACAATTTGGCACCCACCGTGGGGAAATTTGTGCTATAATCCAGAAAATACCTTATCAATATTCAATCTTCCATACCCGTATCACCATCAATGGCATCTCAACAATATTCTGCTTCATCAACCATGCCCTCATCCGTTTCTCACTCATCAAGAACTTTGCCACTGATGCCTCCTCCATTGACGTGAGCACCAAGGGCTAATACTGCTAGAAACAAGACACAACTACCAGTCTTCCATAGCTCGAAAACTATTGCTGCCACTTCGGTGGTTAATACTAACCCTGATGTTTCTGCTATGTTTTCACAGGTTAAAGCATACATGGAGCAGCAGAACAAGACTTACCAGAGGATCCTTCGGGAGATAGAAGACCTCAAGAGGACTAAGAGGCCGACAGAGGATCAAACTCCTCTAATGTCTAGGATGCTGGATTTTACCACTCCAGGATCTTTGTCTCAACATACACAAGGATCATCTATCCTCTAACCGGGATCCATGAGTCAGCAAACTCAAGGGTCCTCCATCTTTCAGCAAGGATCACCTATCCTTCACCAGGGGTCCATGGGTCAGCAATCTCAAGGATCCTCAATTTTTCAGCAAGGATCATCGATTCTTCAACCAGGATCCTCCGGATTTATATAATCAGGGATCCTTCAACTCCCAACCTCTAGGATCCTTCCTCCAGAACCAAGGATCCTTCGGAACTCCGCATTAGAGGTCTTCAAAGATCCATGAAGGAGATATTATCCCCATGCAGACTATTGCTTCTGGTGGACCAACTCCTGTAGCAGACGCTTCTTACCTCAGCTACTCTTCTGGAATGCCAACCTTCACACAACAAGGAGGTAACATGCATGATCCTATATCCTTAAATGCTAACCGAGAATCCATGCAGGATGCAGGTATCAACCAAGCTATGACTAAGGAACTGCAGAAACTCAAGGATATGATATCCAGCATACCTGGGGTAATCCGTCCAATTCCTGAGATACCGAAAGGAAGCCAAAAATTGTCCAGATTTTCTCCACCAATCTGTGAAGCGGAGATCCCGAAATGCTTTCAAACCCCCAACATGAAGGTGTATGATGGGACCACTGATCCTGAAGAGCATGTAGCCCAATACAGGGAAAGGATGGAAATCAATCCAATTCCTGAGAGGCTCAAGGAGGCTTGTCTATGCAATGTTTTTGGATCGACACTATCAAGACCTGCTTTAAAATGGTTGCTAAGTCTTCCTCCCTTTCCTGTTACTTCTTTCTCACATTTATTTAACTTGTTCAACAGCCAATTTTCTTGAAGTAGGAAATTTGAGAAGTTAATTAGTGACTTATATAGTGTTGTCAAACCCAATGATAAATCCCTTGGGATTTTGTCACGAGGTTTGGCATGAAGGCCCTAGAAATCCCTAATCTTGACATGGCTACGGCTATAGAAGCCTTCAAGATGGGACTAAACAGGGGCTCCCCCTTTTATGATGATCTTGTGATGACTCCTTGCAGGTCTTTAGATGAAGTATGGAAAAGAGCACTAAGGTTCATACGGCTGGAGTATGAAAAAAGGATCCAAGAACGATTAGGGGCTCAAACGAAGCAAGAATCCCCTGACAAAAAACAAGGATCCTCATTCAGAAACAACAACTCGAAGCCATACTCCAAATTCAACAACCAAAACGTCCGAGCAGTTAAAGAGGGAGATGATGATGAAGATTACCCCAGCATCTCAGAGTACTGCTTTTCTGTGGATACTCTTGATTTGTGCCATGAAGGATCTAGGAGATAAGGCAAGGTGGCCTCGAAAGAACGAGAAGTCGACGACCTTCAGAGGCAAATCCAATTGATGTGCGTTCCATGAGGATTTTGGCCATATGTTGGCAACTTGCCTTAAGGAACTTTTGGGAAGAAAAAAGTCAAGGATCCAGGATCCTGAAGAGGTTCCTCAAAAAGCAACTCCGCCCCCACCAGATGCACAAGTGATCAACTTTATCTCCGGAGGCTCAGATATATGCGGCACTTCTTTCTCTTCAGGAAAAAGACACGCCAACGAGACCAAGCTGGAGATTGGAGAACGACCAATTATATCCACCACTTTGACGACTGACAAAAGGATCTTCTTCGATGAAGAAGATAAATCAAACATCCAGGATCCACATCATGACGGTTTGATTGTCACTTTATTTATTGTTAACCATTATGTTCGCTGGATCCTAGTCGATGGTGGAAGCTCGGTCAATATCATCCAACACGATGTACTTCAGAAGATGAATATCTCGGACTCGGAGATCATCCCAAGGACGTCGGTGTGAGTTGGTTTCAATGGCGAAACCAAGAAAACATTGGGGGACATCAAACTTCCAATATACATCGAAGGGTTAAATTCTTAC